>NC_041369.1:19332411-19474911 GCF_900634415.1 Cottoperca gobio | reverse complement strand
ACACACACACACACACACACACACACACACACACACGCACACACACACAGGTGGTGACCTCCTTTGTTAATGTAGTAGATATAAATAATTGACACAACTTCTCTTTTTTTGGACATGGACTACAAAAAAGCAGAAAAGAGCAAAGCTTGCTTCCTGGGCTTCGTGAGGAAAGACCTCGATAACATCTGTATTAGATCTTGAATTATGCTGGACTGAATTCTCACTCTTTCTTTGTCTCTGAGGACATTTTGAGAGATGCTTTGATACAAGTGAGGGCCAGTGTCACTCAGCTACCGCTGGCTGCTGCGAGGAAGCTCCTGTGTTTTTACTGAATACTACATTACCCATGAGCCTCGTCAGTCTTTATAGTGTATGAACCATCATGTTCCTTCAGCAGAACCTTTGTGTCAGTGGTCCAGTTGTGCAACAGAAATGTCTGAACAATGTGATGTTTTTATGGCACAGCAAAGAGTCCGATGCTGTGGAGGGGGTGGATGAGCGCGTTAAAATATTCAGTGTTTTAGTGCTTTCAGTCGCTTGAATCTAACCACACTGAATCTTTACCATGTGGTCGTTTCAATAGGAAATATAGAGCTTTTTCACGGCAGACAATTTGACATGTAATAGCAGGAAAAGCACAGGTGTATTTAATAACATTAATACGTCCTGTTTCTTCAGGTCCAGGTATTATGTACAACTGGTCGCCAACATGGCTTATTGGAACACTTACAAACATCCGATGTTATTACTTTGACCTGTACATCTCCAGCTATGACAAGTTAAAATGTCTGCTGTGTAAAAGGTCTATAAATTCAAACATTTGCTCGTGATTGTCTAAAACATTCATCTAATGTTTGTCCTGGGTCAATAAACATGTTGCTGTACAAGTCTTATCTAGATTTTGATTTGATATCTTACAATAAGTAAAGTAATACTGTATTGTACAGCTTTGTATTTTTTCTTTTTGTTCACCCAAGATGTAAGGACTATGAATTCATACAGGCATATCAGCTGAAAGATTTATCAGCTTGAATTCAAAAGAGATACAGACAATGAATCACAAAAACTCCAGACAGATTTCAATGCGTGCACAGCTGTAGATAAGAGTTTTATTTGTCCAAGGATTTTATATTATTCCTTGACTGACTCCTTACCTCTGACTCCTACAACTATTATTTTCATTTGTGCAAAGCAGCGCTGTGAAACAGACTCCTGTTTTTCTTTTCTGTTTCGCAAGGACATGGTCCAAATAACAGTAAAGGTGTACATGTGAATCTTCTCCAAACACCTGTAATCAATCTCTGCTGAAATAATATGTGAACATAAAATGTTTGAAGCAAATTGATTATCACCAGTTCTCCAAAATAGCTTAGATGTTTGTATCAAACAGTAAAGGTGTAAATGTGAATCTTCTCCAAACACCTGTAATCAATCTCTGCTGAAATAACATGTGAACATAAAATGTTTGAAGCAAATTGATTATCACCCGAAGCTCAACCAATCAACCAATGATCAATCAGTTCTCCTAAATAGCTTAGATGTTTGTATCAAACAGTAAAGGTGTAAATGTCAATCCTCTCTTGTAATCTCTTGTAATCAATCCCACACACACACATCATTGTGATCAGAAAACACTTACAGACAACACAGCTAAGCATGTCACTATCTTGTCTGTAAACAATGACAGAGGACTTCTCATTCTGATGGCACCGACATGTTTATTGACTTAAATATTTACTTTTGCGGGATAAACTGAGGATTTTCAGCACGTTACGAGTTTCTGCAGGTAATCCACTGTCTGGTGCTGTTTATACGAAATGTTTCAATCAATGCACTTCCTGTTGAGTCAATGTTTGTCAAAGTTTCCCAGCATTAGCATGCAGTTGTGTCCGCCACTTGTTGTTGTACATAATGCCAGACAGGGAGAGTCTCTGCAGACAACACGCGCTGAGTCAGACCGCTTTAACCCTGAATACAAAACTCCCTCAGAGTAAACAAGCCTCTTCAAGAAAACAAGGTCTGAACGGAGTGACCCGTCTCTGAAGAAATATCACGCGCGGAGAGCGCACGGACTCTGGATGCGCTTTGGACAAACACGCAGGGAGCCAGTGGTGTGGTTGCCATGGATACCATTTCAGGTGTGTTGGGCTGCTGGCGCTTTGCACCATGGTCTGATGTGTGTGTGTGTGTGTGTGTGTGTGTGTGTGTGTGTGTGTGTGTGTGTGTGTGTGTGTGTGTGTGTGCACTGATGTGGGAGTGTGTGCCTGTGTACCGCGCATATTGATGCATCCTGCCAGGAGAATTACTAAAGGTTTTTTTTCTCTCTCCCCACATCCTTTTCTTCCTCTCTTCTCTTCTTCACACCAGATTACCCCCCCCCCCCCCCCCCTCTCCTCCTCCCCACTGACAATCTGACTTGACCAGCTCATTTCGGCCCAGCAGCCCACTTGTAAGGCAGAGCTCTGTGCACCCGGGCTGAAACACTGATGGGACCAGGAGACAGAGACGAAGAGGAAGAATCAGAGAGGAAGAGGGATAGAAGGAGGGATGGTAAATGGAAAACCTTGTTGTAAAGGTCTAAGGATGATTGATTGTTATTATCTTGCGGCACATGTTGGATAAAATAACAGCGAAACCCAATTACAGTAATACTCCTGGTGAGTTTACAGTGGGGGGGGACACGGGTTGTCCTCCTCTGTCATTCTTTGATGTGATTAGTTGAGATGAAGTGTGCTACGACATTAGAACTCCTGGATTTGGTTAAAGGGAAATTGTGTTATTAGTGACACAAATTGAAGGATATTTGTTGTATGCTTCTGGATGCAGGTTGTAATGCATGCTGACTGTTTATTACTTTTTTATTCTGGAAGGTTGAAATTATCTCGAGTTTTGAAATAATCTGTTTACAATATATTTGCTAATAGTACCATAAACACCTAATTTCACCAATTATTATTGGTAAGGATCCCTTGAATTAGTTTTTTTTAAAGAACTGTGACCAAGATGTTCTGAGCAAGACATTTTACATTAAAAAAATGAACTTGTTTTTAGTGCTCTCTGGTGGACAAATTATAAAACACTGTTTCTAAATGATCTATAACATATTTATGCATTTCTGTAGTGTAGTGTCTTGTTTACTATCAGTCAACATAGACCCCAACATGGCAACCCTGTCTCCTATACATAATACTTATATACTATAGTTGCAATAAGCTAATATTGGTTGATAGCTTTAATTACTTTTAATAAACTAATTACTGGATGTGCATGGGATGCAATCTTTTTCTTCCCATTGCAAAATAAAAAGGTAAACAAAAATAGAAATTTGAGATACCTGTCATTAAAGGTCTTGCTGGCTTGCACTTCACTGTTGCTACAAGCTTGGTGTAATTGAATCAGCATGTGTATCAGGTGTACGATCACAGCCAACGATATGACCAACAATATCTGATCCTTATTCTGGGTTTACTCAAATATGCACTGCAGGGAAGTCATGCATGGACTCACATACAGAGCAGTGTTGAGCTACCTCCCATCTTATAAACATCAGTGTGACAATTCTGATTCTTAGAAACAAGGCGCAATTAATGCACGAGCACCATCAACGCAACGGTCCGCAAATCTCTTGAAGACTCCCTCTCTGCTCACACAGACACGCTCACAGTTGAAAAGCCACTTGAGTGTGAAGCACTTGAAGCCAAAGAACAGTCAGAACACCTGACACCTCCAGAGAGAAACATTATCACTTTCTATCCACAGCCTGCAGCACATAACGTTATTCTCAGGTCAAGACAAGTAGGAAGAGAGATGGAGGGATAGGATAGATCAAATATATATATAGATAGTCAAAGTATTGTAGGTAAAACATTCATCAGTTATTGGCTGAGAGCCCAGTAACACAACACACACACACACACACACACACACACACACACACACACACACACACACACACACACACACACACACACACATAAAAACTAAACGCATTCATAGAGCTCACCTTCATGGCGCATCCTTCTGTCGCTAGTCCACTCTGAAACACATGTGCTTCTCTTGGTTTGTGTGCTATAGAAGCAGAACGAGTGTGTGTGTGTGTGTGTGTGTGTGTGTGTTTAAGCTGTAAAATCTGTCGCTTCCCCTGGAGTCACAGTGGAGGGGAGTAGGTCCCTCTCCGCAGCAGAAATCTATGTGTTGTAAATGCACGTGTCTGTGTGTGAGAGATGGGCTTGTGTGTGTGTGAGAGGTAAAGTGCTGCACCTCCTGCCTGGTATATGAATATGAATGAAAACTCTAACACAGAAGGACACACCTAAATCCTAACATGATGCTATCTCCCTTTCTCCATCCATGTATCCTCTACTCACACTTTTTCAAATGGCAATCCTCTCTCTGTTCTCTATGTTTCCTGTCCTCCCTCCTTTCTGTCTCACTTTCCTCCTCTCCTCTCGTCTCACCGTATCGTGTGTTTGTCCACCCTCCCTGCCTCCCTCTATCTACCCACCCTCTCCCTCTAATAGAAAGCTCACATTTCTCTGTTCTCCCATATAGACACAGAAAGAGGGAGGGAAGAGAGAATAGTTAGATGGATGGTCCGGCTCTCCTCTTTTTCTTCACTGTGCATTCACTCGCCTGTCCTCACACAGAGCATGATAGTGAGCCGCAGAGCTTTTGCGTTCACTTAATTAATCTCCATGTGATTAAAGACATTATAGACGCATTTTGAATCCGAAATACAATAAATGTATTGGAAAATAAAGATTCATACTGTTATACAATAATTATCGTACACTGCATCTACATCCTTATTCTCTCTTTTGATCACACATGATGAACTTTGCAATAACTCAAGGCACACATTCACTCTAATGCATCCCTATTTCCTGTCCCTATTCACGAATGAAACAGAAAGCTGTAGGCTGCAGAAAGAGATGCTTCATGGTGTTCAAGAGTGAATGCCAGATATCATAAAATAGTCATTCTTGGAGGTTAACTCCACACGCTTTTAGTATGCAATGGCAGCGCATTGAAATGCAATGCAGCTCCTGTTCACATGCAGAGTAGGGATAGTAAATCTTTTAAAGTCAGTCTGCCCTGCAGCTGTGTACTCACACTGCACGACCAACAGAGGGTGCTGTTACACTTCACAGCTCAGAGCTCATTGCACTGTAGTAGATATAAAGGAGAGAAGAGAAGAGAAGAATTGCATTCTTATTGATTACTCTATTTCATTTTTGTCTGTCACTTAAAATACAACTTTTTATTGTGAGATAAACTGGGGATCGGTTGAAATATTGGATTTCTTAGCCCTAAAATCCGTCAATAATCACTTGTAAGAACTGTTAAACTCACTAGTGTAAATATGGAGCAGAGAAGCATATAGAATAGAAGAAACAGGGTTTTAGTCTCCATTGTTGGAGCTCTTATAAATACATTGTCTTCACGTCTTTATGGAGTACCCTCCTGCAGCTTTCTACTTTCTAGTTTAGTATTACTTTACTGCATTGGCAATAAAAAGCCCATAAACAAACATGACTACTGTTATTTACACTTAACCTGGCAGCCAACTTTCACAAATCACTTGCAAGGCTACAAGGATGACCTTTAGTTCAAGTTCAAGATTGCTCGTCTGCATTATGGGATATTCTTCTTGTTTATTTCAACAGTAGGTGACGGGAAGATAATCCAAATCATCCACTTTATTATCCTTACTCTTATTCTAACTCTGTGTAAATCAGCCTGAAGTGCCAAGAGGTGGATTCATAAGCATAAATCTAAGAGGCTTTCAATCCTAAAGCAATAATCTCACCCGTCTGATGTATAATATATATCTGCATGTCTAGTTAAGAGCCTCAAAGAGATCTACAGAATGTAAGCTTCACGTCAGATCAATAGCTAATCCCCTCTCTGTGGCTGATTAATATCTACCTGCGGTGACTGCCTCTGAACTCTGTGTGTGTGTGTGTGTGTGTGTGTGTGTATGTGTGTGTGTGTGTGTGAGTGTGTGTGTGTGTGTGTGTGTGTGTGTGTGTGTGTCTGGCATTGTGCTCCACATCAGAAGAAGTTTCCATCCTGAGGGGATACTGGGTCATTACAGAAGCAAAGAACTGACTATAAATAATAATACAACAAATAAAATACACTTCATGCAAACTCCTTAACAGGAGCTTTCACTATAGAACAGACATATGTGACCAATGTGATGATATTCTGGTATTTCCAAGTGTAGAACAAAAATAAGGATGGTGTTTATATTTGTCAGGGGAGAATACAGTATCAGCACTCGTCTCCGCCGTCCATCTGTAGAAGTTTTTATATTTGTATTGCACTGCAGATTTGTCACTTTCTAGCTGACTCACACAGTTTCAACAGTTTCAAGAATGAGGGAGACTTCGCTTGGTTGTCTTAAAATGACAGTGTGTGTGTGTGTGTGTGTGTGTGTGTGTGTGTGTGTGTGTGTGTGTGTGTGTGTGTGTGTGTGTGTGTGTGTGTGTGTGTGTGTGTGTGTGTGTTATTCCACAGTCTTCAGCTGCAGCTCTCCTTCGGCCTGTCCTGAGGCAGGTGGTGGGGAGCCGTCAGATGCTGCCTCCCTCTGGTCAGTGTCAGTTAGCATTGTTAGAAGTCAGGCAGCATGCTGATGGGTTTTTTTTTCTGACCCTGCAAAGTTCAAATCTTTGACGGAAGCTGTGAAGCTCCAGAACTGCACTAACACGTGCACACAGGGTATGGTCACTACAACACCATCTTAATTACGCCAAGTGGCAGTCTTTAAAAAAAAGTTATTTTTGCATTCAGCACTATGTTTTCTGTGCATTGATGTAAATATTAAAGGACATGTGCAAAAACAAAATAGGTTCACTTCTATCACGCAGATTTAGGGTCATTTTCAGCATTTTTTTGGCCCTAAAGTCACTGTTTATACATTCACAATGTAAAAGCCAGGGGGCGGTCCACAAAAAGAAAGTTATGTAAAATATTGCACTTGCCTGACGAGATGAAATAAAAAAATACAGCATCATAACAAAATCAGGAAAGAGATCGTTTAATTAATACATAATGCATAAAACTAGGACACAAAGCTCATTTGTACAAGCAGAAGCACCAGATGGTGATTTGTTACAGGAAACACACTGGTGGCTTTACAATCAGTTGACTGCAGGATCTCAGGGGTGTGAAGACGGTACAGACTCTAATTGGAGTGATGGGACAGATGCACAAGCTACAAAGTTGTTGTACATAAACACACCAAGATTCAAAGACAGCTGAGCTGCCCCATGATTGGGTTGCGGGGAAAATACTGTCAGTAGATGTATTCTCTGAATAAACAAATAACTGAGACGGGTGTCGATCTTCTCATCTAATCTCCGCAAGAAAATTAATAAGCACATTTCCCAAAATGTCGACCTATTGTAAGTCTACAACAGAAGTGTCTACCAAACCAAATATAGCTTATAATTTGAGTCTATACATCCGTATGATTTGGACATCTTCTCAATGGCCAATCAACGTGAAACCACATAACTTAGAGGTTTTATCTCAAGAGCATCACTGAGCTTCCTACCTGTATACTTATCATAGCTCTGAATGAAAACATCAGATATATTGCAATAAATAAATACTCCCTGCGGACAGGAAGTAATCTTGCATCTGAAGCACTCCCTTACCGGACGGCTCAAAAACAATGAGTCTCTTTTTCACGAATAATCACGCAGTCAGCACGCACTTTGAAATCCGATACACACAACCTCACAGATGGTAAAGAAGAAACGCGACAATAAAGACATCGAGTTATAATGGATGGTGCACTATGTAGCTCTGCTTCATCCGCTTTATTAAAAATGTGTGAACAGTGAGAGCGCACTAAGCTTCCAATATTACAACTGGAAGCGGTGAATTGTTCTCATGTGAAGTTCAATACAACACGGTCCTACAAATCAAGATACTAGAGAGGTCTGAAGGGAATATTACATTGGATTATTAAAATTCCTATTTACTTCCATTCTGAGCTCCATGCTGGAAGCGTTTAAAGAGCCTGAGAGCTTCTAAATAAAACATGTAGAGTTTAAATCCTCTGGCATTTCTGTGACATATGGATCTCTCACATCACTGAGCACCTGAGCATCACACTCTTGTCACACTTTTTCAACTAAAATAACTTGTCTTTGAGTCTAATGACTTTCAGCTAATTGCCTAATTAGTTCAGCTCATGAAAAAGGCATGGGTATGGCTTCCAGTGGATTCTCACCATTAATTAGTTCCGGCATGTGGTTGTGTGTAAAGAGAGTATGAGACTGAAAGACCCAGAGAGAGGAATCATGTTTGGATGTCTGAGATGCCACACAGTAAAGAAACCCATAAAGAAAATAGCCAATTAAAGTATATGAGACGAGGGAGATTTAAAGCTCACATATGGTAAAACTGACAGCCAGCATACTTCAAACCCTCGGATCCTGGAGAGATATTAAATTAGTAAGTGTTCGAACTGAGAGATCATTATCGAGGTGGTGGTGGTAGTATGTATAACACACACCTGCACACAGACTGTCAGATGTGTGCACGGAGACACACAAAAACTATTTTTTTCCGATTACACAATAGCTCCCTCTACTGTTCTTAAGATCTAAATGGTATATAGACCCAATCACATACAGGATGCAGAACATTTACAGGCTGCACTCATCTTTCATAAAGCCTCTGTGGATGATATGATTAACAATAACATGTTGGCTTTTACACAAGGAGATGATTTTAGTGAAGTGAAGGCGAGTGCATGACTATACATGAATGACAATATCAAATATGTCTTCAAAGGAGATGGTAGAATTCTTGACAAATACCTTACATTAATAAACACTTACTAATGTCCTTATAGCTGCATTACAACTACATTATAATGTGTATATACTGCTTATAAATGAAAAATACATGAGTCAAAGGAAAGTGTTACTAAAGCAGTTAAAATGAGCTTCACCTCGACCTGACATTAAAATGCTGTTTACACATTAAAGCCATTAATTGTGATAATCTGACGGGATAACACAATACAGTAGTACCATTTTGAAAGCAGGATTTGTACTCGTAATAGAGTATTTTTAATTGTGGTGTTGCTACTTTTCTCTTTTGTATGTCACTTTGCAGAAACACTTCTTCACTGCAGATTTATGCCTAAACTGATTACAGAGATACCAAAATACAGTGATTCCCAAATGATTATGTCCCACTATGTAGCAGTGGTGGGTGCAATTAGAAGCACGCCAGATGACTGAAAGCAGTATGAAAGGTTAGAGTGTTGATATTTACTCATGGATTCTTGTGATTTGGTTCAGAAGATGATAGTAAGTGAATCATCCATTTAAACAGCTGCAGCATGGCACATTTTTTAGCAGTAAACAGACGGTAGAGAGGAAAACTTTAATTAAAGCCAGAAGCCTCGGCATAATGTTTCATTGCTGCCAAGCCAAAAAACTCCAAGCATCAATTTAATTGGTACGCGGTATCGAACACATACATCACTCTAGCTAGATTTATTTCTGACAGTAAAATCTGATTGCAGTCACACCAGCAACATATCTCTCTAACAGAAATAACAAAGCTATCCCTCTCTCCTTGTCTTACTTTCTGCAAAAGGACCCTTGTAACGTTGATAGGAAAATAAATCGTTATATGTGAAAACTTTAATCAGCCCCTGCAGGCAATGAATAGTGTCCTCTTTCCTTTTATTGGCTTCTTTTCACTCGCTGTCTTCCATGTACCACAAGGAGAGAGTATCCTGTCTAATGGGTGTGAGAAAACAACCTTAATTAAGCAATCACACTAACAATAATGTATTTTTCTGTGTGCAAGAAGAGCAGACGATGACACTGGAACATCTTATTGAAAGATCAAAGCCATCTAACAGCGTGATAAGGAAGCAGCTTAATGCGTGAGTGGAAGTGTTGAGAGACAGTTGCAGCATAAAGCTCAAGGTGAGTGTTTCCTGCTGCTGAATAAATGTCAGATAGAACGAAGCAATTAAAAATGAAAGGAATACAAAACTGAAAACATGTCCATCTTTAACTGAACAAGTCAGGTATGTGCTGCTTTGAAAGTGCAGACAAAGCCCAAGGTCTTCGCAAGATAATGGGGAAGAATGGCAGAGCTTTGTTCAGCCCGCGGAAGACGGCAGCATTAATGTAGCTTCTTCATGGAGTAACAATCCTTTATCAAAGGGATTTGTAGGGATTAAATGTTACGATAATTGTATCATGTTAGCATCCTGTTAGTATCCTGTTAGCATCCTGTTAGTATCCTGTAAGTATCCTGTTAGTATCCTGTTAGTATCCTGTAAGTATCCTGTTAGTATCCTGTTAGCATCCTGTAAGTATCCTGTTAGTATCCTGTTAGCATCCTGTTAGTATCCTGTAAGTATCCTGTTAGTATCCTGTTAGTATCCTGTAAGTATCCTGTTAGTATCCTGTTAGCATCCTGTAAGTATCCTGTTAGTATCCTGTTAGTATCCTGTGAGTATCCTGTAAGTATCCTGTTAGTATCCTGTAAGTATCCTGTTAGTATCATGTAAGTATCCTGTTAGTATCCTGTTAGTATCCTGTTAGTATCCTGTGAGTATCCTGTAAGTATCCTGTTAGTATCCTGTAAGTATCCTGTTAGTATCCTGTTAGTATCCTGTTAGTATCCTGTAAGTATCCTGTTAGTATCCTGTTAGTATCCTGTTAGTATCCTATAAGTATCCTGTTAGTATCCTGTAAGTATCCTGTTAGTATCCTGTAAGTATCCTGTTAGTATCCTGTTAGTATCCTGTTAGTATCCTATAAGTATCCTGTTAGTATCCTATAAGTATCCTGTAAGTATCCTGTAAGTTTCCTGTTAGTATCCTGTTAGTATCCTGTAAGTATCCTGTTAGTATCCTATAAGTATCCTGTAAGTATCCTGTAAGTTTCCTGTTAGTATCCTGTTAGTATCCTGTAAGTATCCTGTTAGTATCCTGTTAGTATCCTGTTAGCATCCTGTTATTATCCTGTAAGTATCCTGTTAGTATCCTGTAAGTATCCTGTTAGTATCCTGTTAGTATCATGTAAGTATCCTGTTAGTATCCTATAAGTATCCTGTTAGTATCCTGTAAGTATCCTGTTAGTATCCTGTTAGTATCCTATAAGTATCCTGTTAGTATCCTGTAAGTATCCTGTTAGTATCCTGTAAGTATCCTGTTAGTATCCTGTTAGTATCATGTAAGTATCCTGTTAGTATCCTATAAGTATCCTGTTAGTATCCTGTAAGTATCCTGTTAGTATCCTGTTAGTATCCTGTAAGTATCCTGTTAGTATCCTGTTAGTATCCTGTAAGTATCCTGTTAGTATCCTATAAGTATCCTGTTAGTATCCTGTAAGTATCCTGTTAGTATCCTGTTAGTATCCTATAAGTATCCTGTTAGTATCCTGTAAGTATCCTGTAAGTATCCTGTTAGTATCCTGTAAGTATCCTGTTAGTATCCTGTTAGTATCCTGTTAGTATCCTATAAGTATCCTGTTAGTATCCTATAAGTATCCTGTAAGTATCCTGTAAGTTTCCTGTTAGTATCCTGTTAGTATCCTGTAAGTATCCTGTTAGTATCCTATAAGTATCCTGTAAGTATCCTGTAAGTTTCCTGTTAGTATCCTGTTAGTATCCTGTAAGTATCCTGTTAGTATCCTGTTAGTATCCTGTTAGCATCCTGTTATTATCCTGTAAGTATCCTGTTAGTATCCTGTAAGTATCCTGTTAGTATCCTGTTAGTATCATGTAAGTATCCTGTTAGTATCATGTAAGTATCCTGTTAGTATCCTGTAAGTATCCTGTTAGTATCCTGTTAGTATCATGTAAGTATCCTGTTAGTATCCTGTTAGTATCCTGTAAGTATCCTGTTAGTATCCTGTTAGTATCATGTAAGTATCCTGTTAGTATCCTGTAAGTATCCTGTTAGTATCCTGTTAGTATCATGTAAGTATCCTGTAAGTATCCTGTAAGTATCCTGTTAGTATCCTGTAAGTATCCTGTTAGTATCCTGTTAGTATCATGTAAGTATCCTGTTAGTATCCTGTAAGTATCCTGTTAGTATCCTGTTAGTATCATGTAAGTATCCTGTAAGTATCCTGTTAGTATCCTGTAAGTATCCTGTTAGTATCCTGTTAGTATCCTGTAAGTATCCTGTTAGTATCCTGTAAGTATCCTGTTAGTATCCTGTTAGTATCATGTAAGTATCCTGTAAGTATCCTGTTAGTATCCTGTAAGTTTCCTGTTAGTATCCTGTTAGTATCCTGTTAGTATCCTGTAAGTATCCTGTTAGTATCATGTAAGTTTCCTGTTAGTATCCTGTTAGTATCCTGTTAGTATCCTGTAAGTATCCTGTTAGTATCATGTAAGTATCCTGTTAGTATCATGTAAGTATCATGTAAGTATCCTGTTAGTATCATGTAAGTATCATGTAAGTATCCTGTTAGTATCATGTAAGTATCCTGTTAGTATCCTGTTAGTATCCTGTTAGTATCCTGTTAGTATCCTGTTAGTATCATGTAAGTATCCTGTTAGTATCCTGTAAGTATCCTGTTAGTATCCTGTTAGTATCCTGTAAGTTTCCTGTAAGTATCCTGTTAGTATCATGTAAGTATCCTGTTAGTATCCTGTTAGTATCCTGTAAGTTTCCTGTTAGTATCCTGTTAGTATCCTGTTAGTATCCTGTTAGTATCCTGTTAGTATCCTGTTAGTATCCTGTTAGTATCCTGTTAGTATCCTGTAAGTATCCTGTTAGTATCCTGTAAGTATCCTGTTAGTATCCTGTTAGTATCCTGTTAGTATCCTGTTAGTATCCTGTTAGTATCCTGTTAGTATCCTGTACATATCCTGTTAGTATCCTGTACATATCCTGTTAGTATCCTGTTAGTATCCTGTGAGTATCCTGTTAGTATCCTGTGAGTATCCTGTTAGTATCCTGTTAGTATCCTGTTAGTATCCTGGGTACTACAGGCCATTGAGGGCATTGTTGAAAATCGATGGGCAGGACTGTTTTACGGAAATATTGGAGGTTTATAGGATTTATTTTCCCGCAGATGTGAGGAACCACCTTGATTTGGTATTTAATTGGCTGCTTTAACCAAACAAGTGTGTGTATGTGTGGTTATTTTAATCCATAAAATGTTTCTCTATTGAATTTAGAATGTATGATATATGTTGATATTGCAGCATAAAAGTACTTGTGGTAAAGCCTTGCAGATAATGTTATCATTTGGGTGAACCAACTTTATTGTATTTTCTTCTTTTATATTCAAAGAATACTTGTATCTGTGATTTCCCACCTCTCCCAAATGGATTCCATAGATCCTTCTGTTGGCCATGTTTGCTTTTATTTGATAGTTAAATGCCAAGAAGATGGATAAAGCTAATCAAAAGGATATGTGTTAAACTTCTCACAGCATATAATCAATACTAATCATTCATACAATGTCCTTAATCTTCCAAATGTTCTTAACTCTGTTCATCGTAATCGTCACCATCATGATGGTCAGTCTCCCACAGCACGAGATGAAAGTGTGATAAACCTCTGAGACCACTTTATATCCAGGAGAAAAAGCCTCAGCGCCCTATAGTTTGACCATGCAAACCATGGAAATGTAATCAGCGTGAGGAGCAGCTTGACTTCCAGGCTCATCCTCCCAACTCCTTCTGCCGTGTAAGTATGTGAATTATGAGCTATCCTTAGTACAGTATACATACAGCCATTAAACAAAGACTCCTAATGGCATTACATCCACTTAGATGCACTTAACATAGTTTTTAGAAAAGCAACCTCAGTAACAATGAAATCAATCAGTCAGCACAGGTTCATGTGACAGCAAAGAGAGTCCAATAACTCCATCAGCATGTCGTAGCAGAACGCTGGCGCTCTGCTGACTGTTCAAACATCTATAGACTGTGAAGTAATCTCACAAGGTGACACTGTTAACTAATTATCACATTCTGATAGTCAGTTTGTAGTGGCAACAGTCACATTGTGATATTACATTTCTGTACTATCTCAGAACACCATTTTTGATTGACTAAAAAGCATTTCTCTCATAATTGTCAACTTTTTTCTGGAAACAGCCCAAAGTTTCACACTGCCTTGAGCGGGCCTCACAGATTTCACTGATTAGATAGATTAGTGTTCTGTATTAAACTATCTTATAATACTTTATTCTCATAAATACATTGTGTAACTGTATTCGTCTTGGCAAACCTACATTTGATAGTAACATCGATCATAAATCCTGATTGTAACAATTCACATGAAGTGTTTCATGTTGAAAAAGTCCTGGTTATCCTTAGAAATAAAATGTGTGATGCATTTACATTTCAAGCTAAATGTTTTGTGGCGCTTTCGTTCAGGATGCTGAACTTGTGACTTGAATCACGTTGCTTTGACAGCGGTACTCAATGTGCAGCACTTTGTATTCAACTTCTTAGCTCATCCTCCTGACTCCCCATTAATCATTGTTGTCAGCAGAGAAACTCTTGCTCTGAAGTTAAAACTGCATGATGTAGCTGTTGAAGAAAATGCCATTAACTAATAGATGTGACTTGAATGTGACAGACTTAAAGGCAACTAATTTATGAAAATGTGAGTGTGAGTATGTGTGTGTGTGTGTGTGTGTGTGTGTGTGTGTGTGTGTGTGTGTGTGTGTGTGCGTGTGTGTGTGCAGCTCCCTGGAGGACATGGCACTGTTCCTCTCCGACATCAAATATTCAAGACACGCCTTTTCCATTCCTTTCCCAGGCGCTAAATGTCTGCCCCTAAGAGCCCTGTGTAGAATGCTGATGTTGTTTTACGGCAATCGTGTTGAAAAGGTTGATTGCAACAACATAAAACATTCAGAAACTTACTCTGCATGCCTCATTGAAAAAAGTTTACAGTTTAAGTTCCTCAACACAGTTTGAAGGGGACACAAAATATAATCTTTGTATATATAACTTTCTTATTTATACAATTATTTTAAAGTCATGCATTATTCTCTCAATTATTTAAGAAATCCTAAAGATTTGAATATAATATAGAAGTATAATTTCTCAAAGTGATAAATCCAAATGTCTTGGTTTATCCAACCAAAGATATTCAATTCACAATGATATAAAACAGAGAGAAGCAGCAAAACCTTACATTTACACCATCACATATTAGATACTTTTAGCTTGAATCACCAGTCCAGCAGTGCCTCTGAACTGATTTATAGCTCTTGCATACTGCTCGTAGCCTTCTTCTTATTCTAATAACAATCTACTCCTGGGTCCAACATTCAAACATTACAGTCATCAGAACTAAAACATATTTGAACTGAAAGTGTCCAACCTTTTAGCACCCAGATATTTTGTCTAAACATGTCAGCCTCCCTACATCTGTTTCTCACTCCCCAGAATTAGTACTCAGAACTCACATGTTCCAGTTTGTCCTTCCTTCGAAGCCAGACGCCGGCTGAGTACTCCTTCTGCTGCACTGCCGTTATTATGGAACTGACAGGCGTCCCACCAGCTGGCATGCCCAACCCTAACCCCTGACCTCTCATGTCCAGGCCACCCAGTGACACGCGGGTCCCTCAAAGCTCCATACGACTAAATGATGGCTGGACGGATTGGTCTTTCGGTCTCGGTAAAAGAGTCAATTAACATGTTGATCTCCCGTTAAAGGCTGAAGAAAACTCTTCCTTTTTGGGACGCACCGTGTACCTTTAGCCTGACTGCACCTTTCACTTCCTTTGGACATGGTAAAACATGTATATACTCCTATAACTGTCCAGCTTTCTTCCAAAGCAATTTTCAAAGTGTTCAAAGAGATTGAAGCTTTACATTCCTCAAATGCATCACTGCATAGCTTTCATTGTCACCAAACCCCCCATGTTCACAAAGTAGGAGAATTCCTGTCTTTACCACTATTGGTAAATGTCCACAGGCTGTAGGTAAGTCCTGTTCCAATGTGCCTCCAGAAAGCAAGGCTTCACCTTCTTATGGTAACGCAGAGATCTGTACTGGGTTGAGCTGAGCACAGACCTGTTAGGCTCAGCGCTCAGAAGACAAGGGACTCCGATGGCTCTGATCAGGACTTCCACTGATTCAGGCTTCCCCGGTGTGGGAGTGTGTGTGTGGGGAGGAGGAGGAGGAGGAGGAGAGAGGGAAAGGGAGGGGTATAGAAACACAGAGGAAGAGGTAGAAAGTGAGAGGGGACGGAGAGAGGGGTGGTGATGCTGATGCAGCGTCACAGAAGAAGGAAAGACCCACATTTAAAATAGACATCAGTGGAACCGCCGGCCCTGCTGACAGAGTCAACGGACACACCCTTACCTTCATCTCTCCCAAAATATCTTTCTCTTATTCTCATTACTCCTTGCAGCCCCGCAACTTTTCAGATCTTTCAGACATTTTCACACCATATCCCTGTACCTCCCTTTATACTGCATGTTTCCAACTCTCTTCCTCTTTCAGTCTTTTGCTGCATACATGTTGCAAACACTGCCCTGTTCTTTCCACCACTCCCAACTGCTAAACATAGTTTTTTTCTTTTTCCTTATTCGGGTACACACACACACACACACACACACACACACACACACACACACACACACACACACACACACACACACACACACACACACACACACACACACACTCAGACCTTGGCACACTACAGCAGAGTGGCGCAGAGAGGCTGCAGTGCCTCCCTTACCTTGGCTTGCCAGGGAAGCAACAAAGCTTAAAAACTTTAATTGGCTTCTGGGCAAAGCTAAACATGCTGTACACACACACACACACACACACACACACACACACACACACACACACACACACACACTAAATATTGAAATCATTAGTGGCTAACAGCCAGTGCACCTTAACTCCGACTTGAAATGGATTATAACTGCCTTGACTCTCAGCTGTTGAGATACTTACTGCTAGCAATAAAAATACTTTGCTTTTGATATGAAAAATGTATCTGGTGAGCCAATTATATTAACTAACATATAAGAGGAAAACCCAATCTGGTATCTGGCAGTTTCCCTTTTGGATATGCGATCCAATTAATTGAAGTCAGGATGCTGTCGACATCAGTGTTCATTTTCAGGTGGCATCTGTTTTGACCTGAATAGAGTTCAGCCTCCATCCAACACAATTCCCCCGTCAACACTACAATTAGGATTAACTGCTGGTATGGTGGAAAAGTACAATCACAATTTCTCCTGACAAAGAATGTAACATGATTGCATAATTTGCCAGAAACACAGATATACAGAATGTAAACAGTACTTTACATTCAGTAGTCCTCTTGAGTTTCTAATAGTTTAATCATCGGTGTAATAATCAGGAACGATTGTATTAGAAGGATAAGCAGCCGACAGGAGCACTATCTGGACTCTGAAGACATATTGTTTTGTTTGTTGGTTGTTTACTAAATAGAAAGATATTGTAGTCATTTTTCAGTAAAATGATTGCGATACAAAAGATCTCAACTCATCTAAGAGGATCCTGGACTACAGTTAACATGCAATGTGAAGGTCAGAGGTCTGCAAACGTTTCTCTGATCTCATGTGGGAGATACATATTGCCTAGCTTTACTCATTTGTCTGCTTAATGGGATAAATAATAAATGTTCAATATTTAAATTAATTAACTTGTGATTGTTTCTGGTGGCAGATAAATACTTAGTGGCACCATATTCCATCTCAACAATGCTGAATCATGCACATTTAAATAATCACAGTCCTTCTTCAAAGTCCCTCTCTTTCAGTCCAATCACACGCCTGCCAGCTGAGTGCACTGCGTCCGGAGCCATGAGAGGAAACGCCGGCTGAATACTGAACACTGATGAGAGGACTTAACTGAACACGAGCCAACTCAGCGCACATAAACATTGAGCCACTCTAAAAGGCTTTCAGATTCAAGCCATGGAGAAATGCATCACATCATCTGGCAAAATTGAAATGTTGATTGACGACGCTGATTGATGGAATGCTTTCATTACGTCATAGCAGAACTAAATGTTTCCAAACCATGTGCAGCGCAGCAACACAATAAGCACCACAATGTATATACATCAACGTCTTCTACAACGCCTGTTGAAGCTGCACACTCCTGAGGCAGGGCACAGGTTATGAAACTGCTTTTGACACCAGGGGAATCAGGGGGGACATTTTGTTTACACACTCAGTGATAAAAAGTGATAATATTTTCCTCACAACATATTTACAGGAAGCCGCCTTTCCTCTAAGAAACAAGTGAGTTTCAGGCTGGCTAGCCGTTTTGTCAGAGACTGACAGATGCAACAGATTAAAGTATGAAGCCCAGGTAAGTGTACATTCAAAACCACAAGTTCTTATCACACACAACGTTTTACTTTAGACGTTTTTGATATTTTATCATAGTTTTTACAGTATTTGAAGACACCTGCATATCTCGCAGCTCTTTAGACCGGAACTTATCAATTGTATATCTTCAGTTCAATATTTGTAAGTAGTTACAGTCCATTTATCTACTGTAGATGAAGCTGCTGAAGTTATAGAATGTGCTTATTACTGAAACTCATATGTTATTTTAAGGTTGCTCTTTAAAACCACTTACTTACAATTCTCAGTTGAACTAGACGTGTCTAGTTCAAGGTTCATTTATTGTCATTGTACAACACAGGGGGTCGTGCAACACATTTCAGTTGTAGTCCCTTTATGCTACAAAGAAAAAAAAGGAAAACTATGTTTTTTGGTGAGGATGTCTTGTGACTCCTGCCTTCCTGCTTTACCGCCGATTAAAAATAATAGTATTTAAAAGACGGTGAGATGAACACAGTGCACTGATTATGAATTATTCCTCAAAACGTGCTGCCAAACAGACTAATGTGCACAGGGCTTTGAATTATAACGTCTATATCTGCACAAACCGGCCTTGCAATTACCAATTGGAGTAATATGAATCTGTTTCATTACATAAGAGCAACAATTCAGCTGTGCTTGTTCAATAATAGATGAAGTGTTAGTCACAAAGCTATAAAAGTTGAAATTATTTATTGTTTTGCGGTTCATTAATTTAAACAATTTTGTGTTTATTTCACTGCTTATTTCCTGCACAGATTGTTATCCTCAACTCAACTCAAGCTGACACATTTCCCTAAAGTACATCACTGTGATGATTGCACAACAAGCTCCAATGACCTTTCTTTTACAGTGGCATCCACAGATTAGTCAGCCAAATATGCTTCAGCCAGAATCAATAACTCAAAGCATCAACAGCTTTGAAGATCAGCGGCGCCTTACCTCCATCGCCCCCTCCGGATCTTAACTTCTCACTTCTGCTGTGTTTCATCTGGCGCAAATGCGAAACATCTTAAACAGACCTTTAAATACGAGAGTATCAAAGAGCTGCAGAAGAAACCACCAAGTAGTGTAATCAGTTATGTTCGGGCAAGCTTTTAAAATGAGTCTGAAGAAGAGTTTTCTCTTGCAGGTTCTGTCTGTCTGTCTGTCTTTTCCATCCAGATGGCAAACACTCTCTTGTTCTCTGTCAAATATTTCCTTTCTCCATCTTTCTCAGCAATCCTCCTGTCACTCCAAGCTCTGCCATATTCTTTCACTTTCACAGTCTCTCTGGGAATCCCACTTGTAGCATGTCATCCGGGTCACAAGCAGCATATTGAGAGGAACTTGAAACCAAACACAATGTTTTAAATGCATCTTAGTCCATTTAATCACTACAATTGTGTTACTTATTTATCTGGGGAAACATTCGTCTTACTTACTTTTTTAATCCTTACGATCTTTCTTCCTTCTTCAGGCTTTGAGTTGTTGCAGTGATGGTGACAAAACAGTGCAAATTAAACATCTCTGATTAATGAACATCTCATTCCTTCCATGACATTTCATCTTTCTGTCTCTCTAATTATTTACTCCAATTTTCTCTCAGTTTTCCTCGCTCTCTCTGAGTGTCTCCTCAGCTGCGCTCTCTCCTGCAGACTCTCGAGCACCAGTAAGTAAAAAGCTCAGACTGCACGGTCTGTACAGAAGAAGCCCCAGTTAATTGGACTGATTCCTCTCATCTTGATATATGGAGGTTTGTATAAATGTTTGAAGTTTGAAAATAAATGCTTTTATGCTGATATTTTGATGCAGCACATGGCCTCTTCATTAATAGCACATGCATATATAACTTAATGTCATATGGCATAATGTCAATATTCATATTCATATTATTGTGTACATTTTGATGCTTTTAAAAAGTGTTTAATCTGAGATATTTTGTAATGTTGGGGTGACAATACTGCAAAATAAACATGTTATATGTATTCCACGTACCATGATAATATACAGTATATATTTAGCCTACAATATCACGAAATTAATGGGATGTAAGAAAGAGTATCCACACACATATGCATTATGAAAGTATCTTCATTATTCTGCCTATGCAGTGTCCGTGAGTGTCCACTAGAGGGCAGTACGTTTTATTTTCAACAGAGCCACAAGACAAACAAAAAGAAGAAGAAGAAGAAGAGTGAGACGTCAACACCGACAGTGAAACATGGCAAATGACAAGGTCGGAGTTTTTAACTTTACTTTGTAGATATTTTGCGTCACTATATTACTATAAAAACCCGCCTAATCAACAGAGTTATTCAGCAGTCATCAATTAACGTTAGCTGCTAATGTTAGCTTACGAAGTAAAACAGTTTGCAATGTAGCAATTTGGTGTTGGTTATGTTAGCTTAGCTTAGTTCGCCTTAACTTAAAAGTAGTTGGCTAGTTATGTTACCTAGCTATATGGATATAATTATACCAAAGCCAGATTTATTAAACGTGTTTTAAACAGGTGTAGAGTGCCATAAACACATCATTAATAAGCTGTTATGTTAAAATAAAGAATGAACTGATGGCTAACTGCTAACGTTAAACTACCGCTTTAGCTAAATTAGCTAATTTAGCCTTCAACTTAAGTGTGTGTGTGTGTGTGTGTGTGTGTGTGTGTGTGTGTGTGTGTGTGTGTGTGTGTGTGTGTGTGTGTGTGTGTGTGTGTGTGTGTGTGTGTGTGTGTGTGTGTGTCGTTAGCCTAGCTGGCTGTATTACAAATACCAGAATACCAGAATAACAGCGTATGGAGGTGATTTAATTTTACCTCTTGACTAACTCACGTTCATATGAAAGTGACTGAATGACAAGCAGGTCTCCTTAAAACATCATACGCTATACAACAACGTTAATAACCAACTAGTTTTGATAAATCTTATACCTGTGCTGCATTCCTTAATAGTAAACTATGAACAAGTTGCTTTAAATGTGAGCTGTGTTATTGTTTGCTTTATAAATGCTCCATATTGGCTAACCATGTTTTGCTATAGGTCCTGGTTGTTAACATGGCCTGTTAATGTTAATTATTCCGTTTTTAAATTTGGTCTACAGTTTTTCAAGCCATGAGAAATAACAGCATGCACAGTTTTCACGTATATATTTATTTTATAATTTTGTTTGTCATTATTGTCACAATAGCCTACTTCATTTATGATGTTTTACCATCTATGTTTTAGGAAACCCTTGTCAAAGACACTAACCTGTTTGTTTTGTGTCTGTGTGTGCAGGGTCCTCTGGGCCAGCTCAAGGACCTGGTGGAGCTGAAGGATCAGCTGGAAGACATTCAGAGACGGATGGAGGATGAAATACAGGCTGGGGTTCCTCCAGTAAGGCTCGCACAGGCATTAATATTTACATTCTCAGGCCTTCTATTTTGCTCCAAGCTAGGCAGTTATAAAAACATACATAGTATCCAGATGTAGACATGAAAACCATTGGTCAGACTATCTAGTACCAGGTCTAATCACTCCTCTTCTTCCCTCCTAGGGAGGCAGTCTGCTGGCTTCGCCTTTCCTGAAGGGTTTTCTGGCCGGGTACATTGTTGCAAGGCTACGCTCTTCAGCATTGCTGGGTGTTGCTGTAGGGACGTGCACAGGTATCTATGCAGCACAAAGTTATGCTGTTCCTAACATTGAAAACACTGTCAAGGACTACATTCGCAACCTAAAAGGAGGAAGCAAATGAGAAGTGAGGAAGAAAAATACCAAGAAGAGGAGGAGAGAAGTCTTTAAGCAACAGGTGCCACCACATCTGCATATGGGAACAGATACATATTTCAAAGGTTTAAAACTTTTCTGTCGTTTTTTTCACCTTCCACATGGATTAGTTAATAAGAAAATTAGTAAGCCAATTTATGGAGTAAGGTGAAACAGTGATTATTTTTTATATTTCTTTTGATTCAGTGGATCTGAACTCTCGCTAGCCTACATGACATAGTGACCTACATTTTGTAATACATTTAGCAGCAGGTGGAACATATTACAATTCAAACAGTGATGTTCAATGATTGAAATTTAGACTGCTACATATAAGATAATCATTATCACACACACAATTAGTGTTTTCTGTAGTTTTATTGATACATAATGAGACCAACTAATATTCACATGTACACGCCAGCTGTGGAGGTTATTTCCCCTCCTTTCTTTAAGGGGTTCACGAGAAAGAAACGGACCACATGTCTTGCTGTCCAGATAGATATACTGCAGTATTGAGTCCCTCCAAGAGGAAATATGTCGGTTTCTGCCCTCTAGTGGTCAGAAATCAATTATCGCAGCCTTTACTAATTTGCACTTTTTTGCTCAGGGGGTCAAAACCTTTCATTTTTACAGGTGTCTGAGCAAAGTCTGTGGAGTGGTGTGGTGTGACAACACACCTTTCCATGTTGTTATAGGTCAATTTTTCAATTGTTAAAGCATTTTTAGTTTTAAATTATAGTCTTCATCTTTGTAAAGATTCATGAAAAATAACCTGCGACTCCGAAACTTACACACTCTGCTCAAATATATTAAGTATTTCTCTATATATTCAAACTCGCACTGCTTAAGAAAAGCCAGACTTCAGCCTGCAGTTACAGCTGGTAGACTATCAAAGGAAAATGTACGCCAAAGTGACATTTGTGCTTAAAGATGTAGTTTTAATTGCACATGGGGGTTTTAACAAAACAGGAAAATGTGTGGTAGAGTATTTTATGTAAAATATATATATATATATATTAAGAGTGCCTACTTTGGTCTGGACTTGATATTATCATCTCATGCCATTTGTGCAATAGCCTTTCCTGATTCCTATTTCATATGCTGGAAAATAATTGATCTTTCGCACTTCAATTATAGGGATTTTAAGTTGTTACTTTGTTGTTCAACAATGATTTAGATTTTTGTCCAAGAAATATCAAAACCTGTCAAAGAAAGTCAGTTATATAGTGACATGTTTACTAAAATGATGTTGTACGTACTGGAAGTTGTTTTTATGTTGGGTTAACTTGGTAAAATTATGTCAATATTACATCCATAAACAATGCTGTTGTTTGCAAGACACTAGTCTGAAAACCTAATGCACAGAAAAACATCTGAACAGAAGCTGGAATTTTCATTTTGCTGGGCAGATTTTTAATTTGGGTGAATAACTCAAATGTACATGTTTTTGTTCATTTATGACTTGAACCCACATATAGATGTTATTTCCACATGACCCCAGGTTCTGTTTAGCTGCTGTTGAAATGAACACACAATGCGTATGTACACAGTCAGGCCTGTAACAGGTGTTAGACAAAAACAAGCCATATCTGAGTAAAAGAAAACTACGTGTACTGTATTGGTAACTGGAACACAGAAACAACTTGTGCCTGTTGACGATCATTATGTTGTTGTCTTTGTATTGCATGTTCTTAGTTTCTCGACTTGTGTTTTTGCATGTTTTCTCTTGCTTTTTAAGTAATACTTTTCTTTAAACATATGCTGTGGAAAATAGAATTGAACAGGTCAATTGATGGTGCTTTATTTCACTGACTGACTGTCTTGTCATCATGGGTTTGAAATTCCTTTGTGATGTTGTAAAAGAAAAGCACACAATTTGTCTTTAAGAGTTTTATTTGGGTTCAAATAAATGGGGGAAAATACAGATTACAATTGTCTCAAAAGTGGAGTATTCCTGATTCCTAATCGTACCCAAGTGTGTCAATATTTTGAATATTCATCCCCTTAACTTTTGCCAAACATTCAGGATCCAAGTCGCCACACTGTTAATCTAAGTATAAAATAATATATATTCAAATTCAACATAGACCAACATAGAAAACAAATGTTTTAATCAATTTGACATGGGACAAAATGTGAATGAAACATTTAAGTTTTCAAAAACAAAACAAGCTACTTTAAAATCCTTAAAAACAAAACGAGAGATGTTGGTATGCAATCAATAGCAAAGGTTCCCTTTATCCATATAATATTGGTTGCAGCTGAGTTGCAATAAGATGATAGCAAGCAGATAAATGGTGAAAATTTATTATTTTTAAGCAGTATGTAAAACCCCATTAGCTTATCCAGCACTGCAACTATGATGGAGATTAGAAGTTGATAAAGATGTAACTGTTGCTCGTCTCTGGAGGAGATTCCATCAGCTTCAATTACCCAAGAAAGAGAAACAGATAATGGTTTCAAACAGTTGATTTTAAGTTTAAGCAGCAATAGAAAGTAATTTCCTTTTATATAAACTCCTTTCCAAGAGTATTTAAATATTCAAGGTCTGAAAAAAGCACTTCTTGCTTTGACTGAATCAAACTGCATTGAAACTACTACGCAGAGAGACATAATCACATCCTACACACAGTACTGCTCACAGATATAGATATATAAATACAGAATGAGAGGAACGCCATGTGTGTACTCACCACAGTATCAGTTAATAATGTCATGCGTACGAATCTTTCTCAGGCCGCCTACAAAGACAAAAACGTGTCTGTTAATGACTGTAGCTTAAATCAGGGTTCAGAAATAATCACTATTCTTTAGATATTTTTAAATCTGCATCCAGATCTGCATAAAGAAACAATTGCATATACCAGATGTGTATTTTTTTTAAATACAATTAGGTGCATTATTTCATTTGAAATGTCAATGATAACAAAGATTCTTGCATTAAAAATAAATTCCTGTTCCTTGGCTCATATTCAAATTTTAAAATGTCTAATATGGAAAACAAAACTCGAACAATATTTGCGTGGTACTATGTATTTTGTGCCACAGTGAAATCCATCTTATATTCCATGGAATCAAGCTCCCTTAATGATTTAATGATGGATAAATGGGAATATAGAATTTGACTCGCATACCGTACAGGTTTTTGATTTAAACTACTTCATACATTAGCTAAAAACATAAATACAACATTAAAACACTCAAAACTGCACATACATTCTTCCTTAGTGATCTATTCATATTCTAAGTCTTGTATCTTGTCTCACCAGTGTAGACACGTGCATCACAACTGCGCTGTCCCCTGGTCAGAGATTCCGGGATCTCTTGTCCAGTGATCGGGTTCACACACCAGCAGCTTTCCATAAAGCACTGCTGGGCCCGGTAGAGGCCGCGCTCGTCACAGGCCGGACGGAAATCTGGGACCTGCACAGGCTTCACACCAGCTGCCTCCAGCTGACAGTCAGTGGCCTTCACAGGGACTGGGAGAGGATGGGAGAGGAGTTCAACTGTTAATTATAAGCACACATTGTAATCAATGTCTTCTAATGTGTAGATAGATAATGATTGATTGATGATTAATTCATACACTGTATATATACAGTAAATATATACAGAACTTACCCGTTTCTCCTGGTGTTCCGGTGGAGTCCTGCAATACAATCAGTGAAACAAAAATGAGAACTAAGAAGATGATCACAACCAATATATCATATGGTTTGTTAAAACTCAAATGTTGATCGGTATCAAGCGACAACCCCCAGGTCTGAAAAGTGAAGCCAATGCGTAAATGCCTTTAATCCTGCATTCTCTCTAATATCCAGCAGGGGGCGACTCCTCTGTGTGCAAAAAGATGTCCAGTTGTTTAGAAGTCTACGAGAAACTGACCCGACTTATTCCTTGATTATGTACCTCAGTAAACATTTTCCTGTCGCATTTATGGTCTCACTCGCTAGTTTCAAGACTTCTTTACTACAACATGATGTTTATATTGTAAATTATTGTCCCATTTAGAACAAAATAGAGGCCAAGGCAGGGTATGGTTTAGGGCGTGGCTACCTTGTGATTGACAGGTCTCTATGGTGTTGTCCGGTGTCAGTGCTCTCTGTGTTTTCGTCTTACAGCTTTAACCCTTTCACCGTGTTTTCAGTTCATGAAAGTTAATTGTAACATTTCAGTTGTACTTTACTCCACCCTCTGTGTCATTTCTGGTTGAAAAAAACAAGATGGCGACCGCCAAAACGTTGAATTTGAGGATTCAAAAGCGTAGTCCACAAACCAATGGGTGATGTCACGGTGACTAAGTCTACTTTTTATATGCAGTCTAGTATTAGCCTAAAGAATGTATTATTTTTACCTTGTCCTCAGAGAAATCCTTGAGATTGGACAAGACTTTCATGGGCAAGTGCATCCGCATGGGCACAGCAACTACATACAGAAAGAGAAACAGTGAGTATGAGAGGTAGAAAACAAAACAGATTGATTGAGAAAATGAAAGTTCGACCCCAAACAGAGATAAATGGAAACTTTGTATCCAGTCTAGTTTGAATTTTAAGCCAAATAAAACCAGTTTAATACAGCTTGACCATCTTAAGAAGATACAGGAAAGGACATGGACAAAGACAATATTTATTTGGACTTTACTAAGGACTTTGCCGAAATTTGACATTTTCTCTTCATTTATAATGTTTTCAATATATTATTTAGCTGCCCACAAGGCTGTTGACGTAAAACATTGGGCCTAATGCAGTCTAAAGTATATATCCATCCTAATCTGAACTGCATTTGGCCTCCTCACCAGATCTTCCCTTTGTCAGCTCGGAGTTCATGTCGTTATTTTGGTCCTTCAGAGATCGGATGTCGTTCCTCTGGCTGATGAGGAAGTAGGCGATCGTCGCCTGGCCCACAATCAGGACACAGGCCAACAAGGTTAAACCTGCAATTTTATAGGCCCGGGAGGAGCGGCCACTAGAAAGCATGAAAGACAATAAAGGAGGGAGGAGGTGACGGGAGTGGAGAGGAGAAAAACATTTAACTTGGGGACTTGTTTACCTTTACATATTAAAATCGATTAGTGACAGAAAGCAAAGAATTATTAACATGACGGCGGGGGCCTTATGCGTTATAATCTCTCACTGTTCAAGGATCGTCTTTCTTGATTAATGAAAAAGACACTGAAAATTGATATCTGCCACTGACAAGGAGGTCATAAGGATTAAATCCTTTAGGTGGAAAAGAGATGAAGAGAGACAGAGAAGATGAGATCGATGAAACTGAGAGGAGAATGCAAAGTTTGGGGAACATCTTAGAGGCTAAGAATTACGGCAATTCAATGGAACAGGAACCTTAGCCATGGCACCATATATACGTCACCACCACCAAATCAGCTGTTCCCAAGAAGACACTTAAGTGAAGGTTTGGGGATTTCTTTATATCTGCCTTTTCCATTTTTAGCTCACACCAAGGCCTCCTTTGGAAATTCCCTTTACTTTAAATGCCAAGTCCTCTTTGAGAGTGCTTTTAAATCTCAAAATCTAAATGGTGTGTATAGTATGTAATGAATTGCTGCTTAATAAAATGCTAAAAGTAAACTTCAGACATG
Source organism: Cottoperca gobio (assembly GCF_900634415.1). Classification (NCBI taxonomy): domain Eukaryota; kingdom Metazoa; phylum Chordata; class Actinopteri; order Perciformes; family Bovichtidae; genus Cottoperca; species Cottoperca gobio. The sequence goes on along the minus strand of NC_041369.1, from coordinate 19,447,234 downwards.
GTTGAGGAAATATTACTTCCTACAGGAAACTCATTTGTTCTCTCTGTTTTGTATTTATAACAATACCCACGCACACCAAGGAAGTCCCTACAAATAATCAAGAATAAATAGTCAACTTTATGGGGACCAGTTTTTTTGTCCTACAGTAATGTTGGGACCCCATAAAGACAGTAAAACAAGTACATACGCAATCCTTACCCCTGTGCGTTCATCACGGCCTGCTGGCTGGGAGCTGCCAGGAGAGGCTGGTTTGAGGTCTCGGGGTCGGACATCTTCACAAAAACTCAAAGCTGTAAACAAACAAATAACCACATGAGTGTATGAACACATATAATATGATGCTGCTGAAATAAAACACACACATGTAAATTATACCTTATTTCAGATCAAGTTGCAAAGCTGTTTCACATATATCAATGACAGCAATCAGAGAGTTTTTACCTTTAAGGCTGCGTAGTCAGAGGGAACTGAAAGCAACAGGCGGGGGGAAACCCACAGTCACCACCTGAACAACCAACTTGACTGGATTCTTTTCAAACTGAATTTCTGATTGGTTCCTCATGGTGATGCATCATCTGTTACCAGGGACAGAGTATAAAGATAGCTAGTAATATTGAAACTGCTAAATGAGGTTTATAATGCCTTTATAAATCTTCAAATGGTTTAAATTGGTAATGAATTTTATATTTTTTAACTAGATAATAATGGTACAGTAATGATTATGAAAGAGATTACGTCTGTGAGAATACAAAGGAATAACGCAGTCCATACGGGATACCTGTACTAATAGTAATGCATTTAATATCTTACATTATAAATAATAACTATATTAACAATATTAGTATCTGTGTTAAATTCATAATTGTGGGGTTCAAGATGAATAAATCCTTAACTTAGAATCTCTTTAATTTTTCTGATGTAATCCCCTCCCCCAATTTTTAGATATTACAATCCTCAGCAGACACCAGCCTTTAGACAGGTATGAAGTTGAAGTATGTCGATATCATAGAAATAATGATAGACTTTAATATTTGTTATCACATTACACCAAATTACTGTATATGGAGATCAGGAGATCTCTGCTCAGAGATCTCCTGATCTCCATTTTCAATTTCCCGAAAATTTGGAATATGGACAAACAAAACAAGTATCATATAATTACTGAGCCATGGCAAGCATTTAGGTTTTATCTGTTTTGACTTTGACTTACTTTCATCAAATGGAGACACAACGGAAGTCTGGCGCTACTTTAATTAAAGGAAGTGAAAGCATACAAAGACAGACAGCATAGTTATTCACAGGGATCGGCTGAAGTCTAAATCAAATCCAAATTTATTTATAAAGCACATTTAAAAACAACAGTTGACCAACGTGCTGTATTAAAAAAAACACACAAAGGCCAGTTTAAAAGACAAAAATGACAATAATTAATAAACGCAATAAGGTAGCTCTCATACTGAATTAAAAACCAAGGAATAAAGATGTGTTTTAAGACAGGATTTAATAATATAGGGGCCAGCATAACATGTAGAAGCAACTTGTTCCAGAGTTTCGGGGATACAACTGCAAAGGTGCAATCTCCCCTGTGCTAATTCAACCTTGATCTTGGGACAACCAGAAGCAACTGGTCAGCGGACCTGACTGACCTTGATGGGACGTGTGGTTGTGAAAAAGGTCAGAGAGATAGTTTGGAGCTAGCTCATTTATTTATTTGTATTGGCAAACAAATCTTAAAATCAATTTCATCAATATAAAGGGCATGACAAGTGGGGTCAGGACAAGAGCATGTAAAATCCTTTCAAAATGACTAAATGATAAGAAGGACTTGACCTTAAATAAGAGCTTCAGCTGGAAACAGCTAGATGTTGTCCAATTTAAAATCATTGTCCATTATCTCACCCAGAAGGGCAATTGATGGATTTTAAAATAAATATTGGGATAGTTTATACCTGTCAACACTCCCGTTTTTCCTGGGATTATCCCGTATTTTTCCTTCTATCCCGCTGTCCTCCCGTTTAAATATTTTCCAGTAATTATCCCATATTTTTAACCTTTCAAAAATAAAAATAGGCCTAATATAAAAAAGTGTACAGTGGTAAAGTGGCCTCCTGAAGAGCAGGTGGCAGTATTATATTTAACTTTAGTTGAAAAAAGTTATCCACCAGTAAACAGACAGAAGAAGAAAACAGGAACAATAACACAGAAGAAGACGAAAGCATATGGATGAGAGTCACAGTGAACGGGAGATAGATGGAGACGCAGTTGTACCTGCCAAACAAGTTAAAACTTTATGAAAGTAACTAGACAAATGAGAGGAGACCTTCCCTTATTTAATAAAAGCAGAGTCGGGCAAACCCGTGCTTTTTGTAAAGTGTGCCATTCAGATTTTAGCATTACACACGACGGAAAAAGCGTCCAAGCACAAGCACGCCCAAGAGGCACAAAACATACACTGTCAATTACTTAATTTGTGACAAGAACTGTTTCAGAGGCAAACCAAGTGACCAAAGCTGAGGGAAAGATGTCAATGTTTTGCGCTAAAAAATAATGTAGCCTTCAGCTAGCCTTGAGGCAGACAAAATCTGCAACCTTTGTTTACAACAGGTCCCTTGCAGATGCTAGGGACTCCCACACTGAATAATATATATATATATATATATATATATATATATATATATATATATATATATATATATATATATATATATATATATATATTCAATTAAAATACATACATCTTATAAACATGTCTGTACAAGTAATACATACTTTAAATAAACATGCAATTCCTGAACCCGTCCCTTATGTGTTTACATTTACATTATATGGGTTGGGGCTGGCTGGCTCAGAGCTGTTAAAGGTATGGGCGGAGTCCGTCAGAAAATGTCCCTTATTTTGAAATTCCAATGTTGACAGGTATGGGATAGTCTGAAAGCATCTTGAATCATCATAGTGAAACCAAAACGACATTAATATAAAATGTACTGCAGTACTCTCCAGGCCGATAGGGGCGGTAGAGGGGCCTGTAGACCTCGGTGTCTTCCGGTTTGCCCTTTATGGCTTTTGGATGTTGTCATTGGTTGAACCCGTACTGTTGAAGGAAGCAGGCTTCACTAGCTACAACTTCTGACTGAATACCAAGACATAATTCAAGAATTTACAACGGTATGAAATTACAACTTGTCTGTTACACTTTCTGCCCTGAGGGAAGATAGTGTCATACATTTATATGTGATGTTGTGCCATTTAGCCAGCTAAGACTACTAGCGGTGGTGTGGAGCGGCAAATTTGAAATAACAGCTAACCTAACCATTGTTGTGATAGCTAGCAAACTTTTACAACACCATGTCAGTTTCTGTAAATGTACTGTTGCTGCTACAGTTAGCACAGATAAATGTTCCTGCTCTCTGTTTAACTGTCATTTGCTGGATGTCAAACCTTACTGTGGATAACGTAACGTTAACCCGCTGACTACAATGTAATGTTATTTGTATTACCACCGTTACAGTTAGCGTTAGCTAATGATTTGACGGTACAGCTTTGATGTACTAGCTAAGTAAAAACATCTTCCAACAGATGATGCGAAGACTGCGAACAACAACTGTCAAAGTTGTTGAGAAGAATGAATACACAGACTCCGACTTAGACTTGTAAGTAATTATTTGTATTATTTCATTGTCTGCACTGGCAATCTGTTTAATTGCATAATTTTGGTGTTCAGTGTCACATGTGCAAGTTGGTGTTTATCTTAGAGTTGATGTTAACAGATACGCAAACCCACATTATGATGCAAGTAAGGGATGTACTTGTCATCCCTAACCTGTGTTTATAATGTTGGAGGAGAGCATTCCCAGGGAGGGCATTTAGTAGAAAGAGTTAGGCTAAATCATATTCTAGTTGTAGAATTAACTGATTTTCCACTTTGTTACTATTCAACCATCAGGTCCATTACCCAGCCAGTGAGTAGTGATGAGGATTGTGATGAATGGAGGCCATCAGAGCCAAAGCTAAAAGCCCCGACTAAAACAGCTGGAGCCCCCTCAACGGCCGGGGAGAAGAAAGCAGCTGTCAAGAGAACTGCAAAACCAAAGGAGCCAAAAGCACCCAAACAACCTAAAGCTCCTAAAGCTCCTAAAGTGCCTAAAGTTCCTAAGCCAAGAGCACCACGCAAAACTGTAGCAGTGCGAAAAACACAGGTCCCTAAAGTTGGGAAGGATTGCAGTGCAACTGCGTTGGCTGGAACAAAGAGGAAAAATATTGATGAAGGCAGAAAAGATGATAAAGCTGGAGAGGACAAAGGAGAAACACAAACAGACTGTCCAGAGGGAGCGAGGGCTGAAGAGAGTGGGCCTAGTATCAGAATGAAGTCTGAGGTAAGACTGATGTCCTCTATAGTATTAGCATATCTGCCTATACACACAAAAGAAGATGAAATAGAGTTGGCAATAATTATAACTGCAGGTTTGTTAGTGTCATTTACATAAAGCTAGTTTATGGTTACCACATGTTGAATGTCATTCTCTTTGCAACACATACAAACACAGCAAAGCTCTCTTGTTTTGTATGGCTGATGTTACCTTCTAATAAATGACATATCCCTTCAGTAATGTATTATATTTCAAATAATTCTCATCTCATCTCTTGTTTTTCTTCTAGAGGGTATCATTTGTCGTGTCAGAAGCCCCTCAGGCAGACTTATGGGCAGGCGAGGGGTCATCACTAGCTGGGCTAAAACCAAAAAAAGAGGAAGTGGAAGGATTTCACGTTTGATGAGCCGTGTCAAAAGAAACAGAAGACCAGTGGTGCCTGCCGGGGACAACCAACGGCTCTACCATCATCAGAAGCACACGCTCTGAGGAATGAACTCAATATGTGCTGGGACTTAATAGAGGTAATGTAGTGTTTATCTATGTGCTTTTATTTGTGGGAAAGTGGAAGCAGTGACTGACGGACACACAAGGCTGAAATGTGTGACATTTTGAGGGTAACCCAATGGAGCACCCATTAAAAACAGCAACACTTAAGTGCTTTAAAATTCACATTTTACCTCCTGTTAGAAATAAAACTTAAGAGGAAACTACGCTAGTAGGTATATGTATGTTACTTTTAGTTGACATACAACAAAACAGTAAAATGACCCACCACCAATAGTCAAGGAGAGGGAGAACATACATTTGTATGGCACACGTGCATAATTATTTCCTTCTTCAAACCTTATGCAGCGTAATGCTGTTGTGTATCGCTAATGCTAGAAAACGCGGTAGCTGTTACTTACACTCTAATGTCTTCTGCATATGCACCCAAAGATATTCACTCCAAGATATTCACAATAGACAAACAGATTTTTGTCAATTGAAAAGTTAATAATGGGTGGTTATATGGGCAGTCATACTACCTATTGGCCTCTTTGTGTATATAGATGTACTGTTTGAATTTCTGTGTGTGTCCTTCCCCTCAGCTGTCGTCCACCCTGACATGTGTGGAGCAATGGGTGTGTGTGAATATCATTGGACTGCTTCGTGAGGAGAACACAGTGCCGTTCATGGTGCGTTACCGCAAAGACATGATTAACCACATGGATGCTGATGCCGTCCGAGACGTCCAGATGGTATATGAAGAGTTATGGTAAGCAAATGAAACATCTTAAATAAATAAATAGAAAATACATCCCAGTGCCCACTCATGTTCTCAGGAATTGGGTTCATTTCCAGACAGCATATTTGAAAATGGCCACTAGATGGTGCTAGTGGTCCAGCTTTGAGTCCTGAAACAATATCAAATGTGTGGGATTATTTTACTTGTGTATCATTTGAGTGTGTGTCTCTGTTATAATTTTGCACTTTATATAATCTGTTTGTTTTTTTGTTTTTGTGTATGTGCGTGTCTTGCTTCAGCGCTCTAGCCAAGAAGACCCAGTCTGTGATCCAAACCCTGAAGAAGGATGAGGTTTTGACAGTTGAGCTGGAAAAAAACCTGAGGAGCTGCCGATCAGCTGATGAACTGGATCATGTGGTCAGAATCACATTTTGATGCTAAAGTTATATCTGTCATTTTAAATGTGATTTTTGAGATCTAATTCTTGGTTGCAATATTATTTATCCACACCTGAATGTGACTCTTACACCTCTCCTTACCAATGTTCTCAGTCCAGTGCTTCTTTGTCTATAGTATTCTCCCTATAAGAAAGGCAGTAAGCTGACGAAGGCTCGCAGGGCCAAAGCACTTGGCCTTGAGCCAGCTGCCGCTGCTCTCATGGACACACCGCACACTCTGGATTTAAAGGCATGGGTAAAACCTGGAGCTGAAGGTAAGATATAAACACATAAACACAAAGTGACACGTTTTGTTTAGCACTGAAAGTTAACATTATGCAAAAAAGACCTGTTGGCCTTTTCTTGTGCCTTTTTTATATTTGCTCATTAAAGGTCCACAAGTGTTCTGTTTGTGTGTCAGGTCTGTCATCGGTGGAAGAAGTGTCTACAGGTATCGAGCATATCTTGGCAGATATGATCTCCAAAGACCCAGAGACACTCACTTACGTGAAAACATTGTGAGAACCTCTCAACATGCACACAACATTTCTTTATGCACATTTTGATTTTCATTTCCACAGGGGTCTGTGTAACATGATATTGGTACCAGCTACATTAATAATGATACAGTTCCCTCCTCCACTTTCTTTCTCTCTGTGTTTCTCTCTGGCTGTTTCAGGTGTGAGAAAAGCTTTGTGACCATCCAGTCCTCTGTGTCCAAGTCGGCACTAAAGGAAAAAGAGCAGGAGAAGTCTGTCCAAGGCCACAAAAAAACAGGGACCCAGTTTAACAAAAACAAGGACATTGACAAGTTCCACCTTTACGTTGACTACACCGCCAACATCCAACGTATCCAGCCCCATCAGGTAGCAAGACACAGTTTTGTTTCCCTTCCATGCCGGAGTAGTTCACTAGCCTTTTGAAATTTCATTGTGGGATTTTATTGTCTAGCGGAAGGCTTAGTCCGGGTGTTCGTGTCAGAATGTTTCTCCCAACTCCATTGGCTAATTTGCTAGTTATTAAAAATATAAAAAGTCATTACTCCTTCAAGATAAGATCAGCCTTTATGGTATAGCTAAGGAAACAATTAATAACACAGCTTTAAGAAAATACATGGAAAACAAATGACTTAAGTAGCCTAGCTCCTACTATAGGTAATTTACACCTGTATTCTGTTTGCTTCCTTTACTAATACACACACACGCACACACACATACAAACAAATGCACACCATCTGTTTGTGTTTGTGTCACTTCTGTCTGCTTCATGTGTGCCGCTTCTGAATGCTAGCCATGTCAGTCACAGTTAGCCTTGTCTGTGCCTCCATATTTACCCCTCCCGTGTCCTGCTCTGCCTCCTCTGCTCCCCCTCTGTCCCTCTAGTGACTAGTGGGTTACTCAGAGTTGGTCCAGGGCCTCATGTGTCACCACAGCTTCCATCACCCGCTGCCTCTCTGCCACATCACACTCTCTGGCAACCTCGCTCTGCCCTGCAGTCATACAATCACATAAACATACATGCATGCGCACACACTTGCTCACACACAAGCACACCCTGCAAGTCCCCTCATTCTCTCCTCTTAACATATGTGACATGTCCCCTGCCGACATGCCATTGGATTAGGAGGCTTTGATTGACAGGCGCTCTCCTGTAGTGACAGCTACTGCTGCTGGGCCTAAAGGCGGACGGAAGAATGGGGAGAGGGGGTGGTAAAGGGAGGGAGGGACTGAACAGATGAGCGACGTTGAGGTGCGTCCGTCATTTATCTCAGCTTCGCTCTGATCTGCCTCCCTCCCTCTTTTTCTGACTAAACCTCAGCCCTCCAATCCACCCCACACCTCCCCTTTCCTCTCTCCTGTCCTGTTTATTAGAAGCCTTTAATTCAATGACTCGCCTTTTGTCGTGGAGTGTTAATCCACAGGCTGCTGTGACCCTGCTAGCTGTCGGATTCCGGCTAAAATGAACCTTTTCTAGCCGTCAAGTTGTCAAGAAGGGGGAGCAGGTGGGAGATGTGTTTTGACAGGAGCCATGTGTGTGAGCACACACTTTATTAAGCCCCAGTTCTGGTGGTTTGTTAAAGGAAAAGGACGGGGCATTTTGCGAGGGAGCGATAAAAAAGATTGTAGAGTTGGTCCAGTGAACATGCAAGTTCCCCCGTAGATGGGAAATAACTTCCTGTGGTGGCGGACAGAATAAGTTAGTTTAGAAAATACATCCTTAATATGTTTGTTTAAGAAGACATATAAAGACACATGTTATATAAAGCTGCTTATTGTCTGCTTCAAATTCACTTTGGGATTAAAAACTGACGCTGCTACTAATGCTAATTTTTAATGAATCTGCAGATTACTTTTTCTTTTGATTAATTGTCTATAATATGCTCTGTTTTTTTGTTTTGTCTTGCTAACCATTCAAAACCAAAATACAATAATTTTTAGAAAAGCTGCAAATTCACAATTTAGAAGCAGGAACCTGAGAGCGTTTGGCCTCTTTGCAAGATGACTGAAATGATAAATCAATTATTAAAATAGTTTGCAATAAATTCTCGATTAACCGATTTAGATAAATAATTTCATCCCTAATATTAAAACATTTTCTATTATGGAGAGTTAAGAAATCTAATATGTCTTTTTATAGAATAATGTTAACGGTTTCATACATTCATCTAAAGTTAGTGTATTCAAAGCTCTGGTATTCAGTATGTCTTAAAGCCATTTGACATATCGAGTTAAGATGCTTAGCTCAGATTTAATTCCGTCAGATTTGATTTGAGGTCTTCTTCGGAGGGTCCGCATTTACCTTATAGCTATTAGCAGCCCGGACGCTCTTGAGTATGCCAGGGCGGATTTGTTGACTGTGCAGTGGGCTATTTTTAATGCGATTTGCGTTGTGATCAAATGGTAGTTTAGCGCTCCAGTGTGGGGGTTGCCTGCAGAGGAGCTTGGGTAAATGGAACTGTTGCATCAATTAAGCACTTCTTTTTGATGGACAGGTGGAGAAAAACAAGTTTATTTGCACTGTCGACCACATTTACAAAGTGTGTGTGTGTGTGTGTGTGTGTGTGTGTGTGTGTGTGTGTGTGTGTGTGTGTGTGTGTGTGTGTGTGTGTGTGTGTGTGTGTGTGTGTGTGTGTGTGTGTGTGTCTGAAGTCAATGCTCATTCTTTTTCTTTTCAAGAATGGCCCGCACCCAAAAATATACATATTTGTAGCATAGTTAGAACTATTGTAATGAGTGCTTTCTGGTCTGTGATACTGGAATTAATAAAAACATTTGTTTTGGTAAAGCCACATTTTAAAGCCTTTAGAGCTTTTCTCTCTTTCCTCCTCCTCCTCCTCCTCCTCCTCTCTCTGAGATAAAGTTTGTTGTTCCACGAACGACCGTCAGACCTCGTGCTGTGTTGTTTGTTTTTGGATAGAGAAAGGGAGTGTAAAAGGGACAGAAGGAGCACCGAGTTCTCCCCGAGCAGCCGGTATATTTGTGTAAAAGACCGTTGTATCATGCTGGCCCATGATCCCTTGTGATGACTTTGATATCATTCATATTGAGAGAGTCAATATGTATCTGGAATCATACTGTCTAAAGAATAATATTTACTTACTTAATATACTTACATTCCATACGCTCTACCAGCTATACTTTCTTTGTTTTAAGGAACATTATATGCTCTTTTTTTCTAGCACTAGTACAGCTAAGCATTAACTTTATTTTGGAAATATAAGGCGATCTGCTGACAGCTTTGTTCAACTGGTATTATACAGTGTGTCAGCGAGGTCAGAAAGTGTGCAAGTCTGCTGCGAATCTGTGTGTCAGGCTCGGTATTTGTGCATCTGTTTTTTCTTTATCCTTGATATGTCGGATGGATGGATGTGTTGATGATGATAGTATTCCTCTAAGAACGGGTGAGAGAGAGAAGGAGACAGATAGAGAGGACGTTGGCCGACTGCCCTCCCTTGGGGGCTGGTGAAAGGATGAAGGGGCATCTAGGAAAGACATTCTGTCTGGTCTCGTCAGGGTTTGGCCAGTACTTGGCCACATGTCACTCCTGGCCCATCTAACACACAAACACACGCTTCTCACTCTGTCTCACATCACCCTTCCTCTCAGATCACCCGCTGTCTCCTACCAGTGACCCAACCCAGGCAGAAACTGAGAGACGTACAGACAGACTAGGTTATTTATCATCAGCAAGAACTGTGGCCAGCTACCAAGGAAAACGGAGCAAGGACACAGATCGCACAACTTTTGGAGACAGTCAGGGTTTGGCAACCAGGCAAAAAAAAAAAAATTCTGAGTTTTTTTTGGTTACAGGATGCTATGAAGCGTAAATTTGCATTAGTATATTTGCAGCAGTGCTTATCTGTGTTGCCTTAATGTATGTTTATCATGCAGGCAACACATGGACGGATGGGCTTTGGCCAACAATCAATATCTGGTACATAGAGCATGCATAATCATAACTACAAGCATCATTTAAATTGGCTTTTATCCATCCGTCATTGAATTGTGTATAGAGAGTCACATGTTTGTCTCTGTTTTCTTGTTTTTCTGAAAACACTCAACATTGGTTTATCAATCATTTCTAGTTTTTAGTTAATGATACTCCTATTGAGTTTTTAAACACTTGTCCATCCTCTCTTTTAACAAGCCTGTGGTATGCAAGTCACGTAGAAATCAGCCTGTAATGCATGACAATCATGTAAAGGCTGTATGTCATTCTTCATTACCCAAACTGATCTTAAAAAGATCGAACGTCAAACCCTGAGAACGCAGATTTATTAGGAAGGCAGTTTTGTATTTTCTACTCGGAAACAAGTGTTTTGCTTCCTTCCGTCAACAGCATGTTAAACTTCAGAGCTTTGATGAAGATTGTTTGAGAAATCTCATCACAGTAGGTGCGGCAGCCCAGGGCACAAACATGTCAACAGAAGAGAAATCTAACTTTCATCATAATTCAAGCAAGTTCGCTGAATTAATTATTGCCTCTGTCGTGCCATTAGCTGTATTTTTATTTATTTTTGTGTGTGTGTGTGTGTGTGTGTGCGTCGCATACGGGTGCAGCACATCCGAGGGTGCTGCTGAGTGGTAATGGTTGTGGCACCACGTGTGTGGCTGTGGGTGGGGGTAGGCCTTGCGGTCTCAGCGCTTATGGTGGCGTAGTGGTGGCATTTGTCAGCTTGCTTCTTCCGCTTGGTTTCCAGATTGACGTCTTGTTTCTTGGCCCTGTTCTGTGGTGGGCTAAAGGTTCCCCACTGAAAAGGTCAGACACTTACTACAGTTTGCTTAACAGCATGTAACAGTTCCTCTGAGGGGGACCCGCACACAACACAGCAGACCTGGCCACAGCCACAGGACATACTCCTAGGCTCATCACTCTTGCACACATGTCTGTGGAGAGTTAACATTTTGTTTTTGTGTAACAACAACACATAATGACACATTCTGAAAAGGAAGATCTCCACATTTACATTTGTATGCTTGTGTCTGTGTAGCTTTTTTGTGTACATTTAACTGAAAGTTTAGTAAAACAACTGCAGCATTTTGTTGCAAATAAATAAAATCCATCTCTGATTTACAATTGCATGAGCTAAACATTCAAATGTAAATCTATAAAAACAACCACAGAGGGATTTAACCATACAGTTCAGTTCAGTTTTTGAGAGGGAAGTTCGTATTTCCTCTCTATTGTTTTGTGCACTGTTTATTGTGTTGCATTAAACTGTGTGTGTGTACGTGTGTGTACAGACCCTGGCTATTAACCGAGGGGAGAGTCTGAAGATTTTGACAGTGAAGGTGAACATTCCCGACAGGGTGAAGAGTGACTTCACTTGGTGGTGCGTCAACAACAGGTCAGAAACACAGTAAAGTGCAGATACTTTCATGCACACAATATTTGGTCATATTTACAGTGAACTGGCACCTGATTGGTGCAGAAATACTGAACGTGAAATGTCTTTTAAATAAGACAAACCATTCATGTTAAAAGTTTTTTCTTTTAGGTTTTTGAAAAATAAAATATTTTGTTTCATCATTGCTGACGTGCAAGTCTTCAGTGAGCTTATCTTATACAGATAAAGGTTAAAGAATTAAAACTATTATTTGCACCTAATATTTAATCATGATGTCTTATTTGTTTGAAGGGAATTGTCTTTATATATAACATCAAATGTGCAATCCTTGCTTCAAAATCTGTCTTGCACAAATTGAGTGTTTTTGATGTGTGTGGGATGTGATGCGTGACATATTCTCCCCTGAGAGAGAGAGAGGGGGGGAGTCGGTTCACAGACAACAGGATGTCACATTTACTCTTAAGATTGTATTGATTTACTCACAGAAAAATAAAACACCTTTTGTCCAACTGTGTTATTGCAGGTGGAGGCCGAGGACATTAGCAAGAGAAGAGCTTGGTGCAATCATCAGGAATGCAGTAGAGGACTCTTATAAAAGGCTCATTCTGCCTTTCCTCACTAGAAGTTACAGGTATTTTAATTGTGACTGTTGCTCTCAGGCCTTTTCTTCTTTGCCACTTATTAATTTACACTGCGTCCCTGTTCCCCCTTCGCCCCCCCCATTTTTTCTTTTTACTCTCACCATACAACTAACCTACATCTCTGCCTCTCCTCTCTTTTTGTGCATATGTTCCCTCACTCCTCTGCCTGTCTTTCCCTCTCTCCCCATCTTTAGGACTAAGCTGACAAGTGCAGCAGAGAAGGAGTCAATCGCCATGTTTGTGCGGAACCTCCGGCAGCGCCTGTTGGTGTGTCCAGTCAGGGGCTCTGTCATCATGGGGGTGGATCCTGGCTTTCGACATGGCTGTAAGCTGGCAGTTCTCTCCCCCACTAGTAAGTGACCACATAGTGTACTGAACTCATGTGTGTTACCGCCTATTTTTTGCATCTAAAACAGTTTGAGCTCTAATTATCTTAAGACCAGACCCATCTGCAATGTCTACGTCTTAATGACACTCTTTTTGAAAGCTCCAGACATAAAATACGATCCCGGGATGTCCGCTGTGCCTGAGGCTACAGCGTCAGGTTGGTTGACGCATGTTGATCCTTTGTGGTTGACGGCACACTGCGTTGATATCAAGGGAGTAATATAAAGTACAACTCAACGAGCTCATAGGCTTCAGATATGTTCCTCGATGTAACGCAAATGAAAGCTCTACTACTTCCCCGTTAGTGTTCCCTTTTATTCACGCATCTAATTGGATGGAAAGTTGATACTTTCAATAATCATAAACACACATTGTCCCTGTTTTTTAGTAGCAGAACCCTTGTATTTCACCAACAGAGTTTCTCTGCAATTGTAGTCACTTATTCAAGGATGATCTACTCTTATCACACTATGCAAACTACAGTGCCAGCCCAAATTCATGGTCTATATTTTAGTGAGTGCATGTGCATGTCAGACACTAGATGCCAGTGGGCAGGACCCTGGTGGGTGGAATATGTGTGTTTTTGTGTGTCTGCTTTACTGCACAGCATGTGTCTCAGTGGGTGTGGCTTCACACTGTGCAAGGGTAGGTCCCACCCTCTGGGTCACTGAATATGTGGCCACAAGTCACGCTGACTAATTGCCCCACAGGGACATTAAGGTTTTGACTATTGATAGACAGACGCAGGTATAGTGGTCACAGGTTTAGTGGTTCGGTCAGAGCTGTCCGTTGAGAGCTCTCTTCTGAGGAAGCATCTAACTGAGAGGTGCTGGACGTCCTGTGGAGGCTTAGAGTGTAAAGTGAAGTTCATAAATTATTTGATTTGTTAAGGGTATTGCTGGTTCTTTAGACAGCATACAGTTGGAGACATTACCATTACCTCCCCCCCCCCCTCTTTGTCTTCATCTCCCTGCTCTCAGGTCAGATTCTCCACACTGATGTTGTGTACCTGCATAATTCAGGCCAGCAAAAAGAAGCAGACAAACTGCGCCACCTTATGATGAAATACAGGTACTGCTGCTTGTGTCTAAATAGTCACAGTTAAATGTACTCTGTTGCAGTCGAGTCAAATAGAGTATCAGAAAATCTATCATTAATGTCTGTTTGTGTTGTTCTCTGATGTATCACTTAACGTTATATTATAAAACAGGGAAAGATACATTTTAAACCCTTATGGCTGCTTTGATAATCCTCATTGTCCTTCTCTTCTTCTTCTAATAGCTGTGCCAAGGTTGTCATTGGCAATGGGACAGCGTGTCGTGAGACTGAGTCCGTCTTTGCTGACCTCATCTTGAGGCGCTGCTTTCACCCCATGGACGTGTCTTACTGGTGAGGTCTTTCACCCCGTGCATGCTAAAGCAGATTACCCTGTACCCTGAATAGAAATACGTGGGTATAGAAAACGGATGGATGAACTTTAAGATGGACTTAAGACATAGTTTGATATTTACTGATCATTACGTATCATGTGTTTACATTTTGTTTATTTACGGTAAGTAAGACAAATTGCATTTCCCACTTTTTAAACTCCTCAAGCACCTTCCAAGACTTTCAAATCATCCAAACCTTTTAGAATAAACGCTCACTGAAATATCCTTGAGTGTAATTTGTAAACTTTCAATGCCAAAGTTCAGTCTGCCATAAAAGTATGAGAGAGGTATGTGAGGATGTGGAGGACTGTGGGATTTAAGGGGGTGTAAATGAGTTCTGCAATGATGAGGACTAATGAGAAATAATGGTTGCGGTATAGAAATGGGGAAAGTTAAGTGTTAGGAGAGGAAAGGGTGGGAGAATAAAGTGAATTGGTGATGTGAAAGAGTAAAGGATGGAGGTGTGGGAGTGAGAGAGCTGGACACAGATGGAGAGAAAGACACATTTTAATGTGTCCCTCAAGCGAATATTGTCTATTAAAGCCATCTGGACTACGTTTCACTTCAGTCCAATTAAAGAGACGTTTTGCGGTCCGCGTTGTGTCTGTAACCAGGCCCAGTCCACACTTCAGAATACAACAGCACAGAACCTCGGTCCAAGCATAATAACCACTGGCCTCTCCTCTCTTTCTCTCTCTGCTCAGTTCCATGTGTGTTTGTTGACTTGACGTTAGCGTTGGGACCACAGCCTAGATTGATTCTGAGCTGTTCGTGAATGTCTGTGTGTCTGCACATGAGAGGTTTGTCAGTATCTTTGAGTTCATACACACATGCACACGTTAGAGGTCATACCTTTGGTGTGATTTGCCCACATTTCTTCTCTAAAGTTCCATTTTCTGTCTTTTTGCAAGAACAGAAACTCTTAAAGTGGGGCGTTTCTTAAGTTAACTTCCCTTTTGATTATTTTCATGACGGACATTTTTTTTTCTTCAGCACCTCCAGAGCAGCAACATCTAACATCTTGATATAATGTGTCTCTTGTTCATTCTTTTACTGGAGCTAATGTCATTCGTGCTTTTCACAACGCGTAAGAATGTCGGACTTCTGTTTGATGTGGTGTTGACTGAATGTCCTATATCACCTGATATGATTAGCTATATTTTCGTAACACATGTGTAAATGGTCTGCCTTTAGGGTTTGTGGAATAAAGGCTTTTGCAAGAGCATGAACTTTGCAAGAGCAGAGAGATGTTATTTTGACGTTAGCCATAGAAGTATGGTTGTTGTTATCCAGATTACATCGCCATGGAGTCATCTGGTCTTATGCCTCGCTTTGGTTTCTTTGGACCGTGGCTGATGTCGGCTCAGAAACAGAGATGTTAAAGTGGAATCTGTGAGGGTCGGTATTAAACTGTACACACAGACTCTGCTCTGTTGCACTTTACTCTTCTCTGTCCATCTTCTGATTCCTTTTCTTATTTCCGATCTTCTCTCCCCTTCTCTGTTCACTTCCTCCTTCCTCGCCACTCGTCTTTGTTTCCATCATCTCTCCTCTTCAGACCTTCTCTTTAGAAAAGCTTGATCTAATAAATGTGCTTTTGCAAAGTCCAAATACTTGCATCTGAGATGGGGTTCTGCCGACAAACGTCTTTGAAATATAATACTCTGGGGTATGGCCCCAGAGTATTATATTTGGTACGGCCCCACTTTGCAGTATCCAGTATTACACACGCTGGGATATATGTGATGCCTCATATTTCTCAGCACCAATGAAATTTCAGTCAATAATCAATAATTGAATAAACTAAATGATGCTTTCACCCCGCCTGTTATTTAACAAAATGTCAGATTAAATATTTCTTTTGCAACATATTGTTTTTTCTGGTGGACAGACATTAAATGAAACTACACATGAACATAAGAGGAGATTATTTCACTTTCAACATGTCATTTGTTTTAATGGTGCAGTAATCCTTCCTGCACAAATAGGGCAGATATCCCGAGGATGTGGAAGCCGCACATCCTGCATAATGGATGATATTCTTGCTCAGATTTGTTGCACTGATTTATTAAAAAAGTCTCTTTTTCTTGTATACAACACCAGCTTTGGAGGCGCTAATGTGCCATTCTTAACACATGTCTGCCTCTGCTTATAAAATCCGTAATGTGTCGTTATTTCCTTTTATGTAAGACTCCTAAAAGATATATCGGTGAATGTTGGTCGCTAATGTTCGAATTTTGAATAAAATATGCCTTGATAGATGATGATGGGAGGGCAGGGAAAGAAGACTGGCTTCATGGAGTGACGATTGTTGCTAACTATGAGGGTCTTACTCCCCTGCTGACTGACCCTCAGCTGACCCTGACCTGCCATTAGGGAAACCTCATTACCACGGCAACAACGATGATGGCAAAGACGGAGAATAACCATGTATCATCAAACACAGCAAGGGGTCTTAGTGCTCGCTGTGAATGTCCCCTGTAATTTAATTGACCCAGTTTCTGCTATATGTTGAGGTTTTTTGTGTTTCTATATGTATGAGCACATGTCGGCTGACCTTATACCCGAGCAGGTTTAAACAGCCTTTGATCGACAGGTGTAGAAAGTCTTACAGGCAGCCCGTGCACAGGAAGTCATGTCGGTGGAAAACCACCAGCACATGCAGCGACCTTACACTGCACAGACAAACTATTCCTGCGCTGAATACTGACCTGTCTGCTTCAATGTATTTACAAAGTCACTGACTCTTTCCATCTCCACTTTACCATCCATGTTTCCTTGGCTTTACTTTTTAGTTTTTATCCGGCTTGTTATTCGTCCTCAGCTACCGATGGCAGCTGTGCTCTTAAAAAGATGTATTCTGGCTCCATCACAACTTTCCAGAATGTGTGTGTATGTAATAGAGTGATTATATTTTGTCTTCATTGTGTTATTTGGCCAGATTGGAGAACAGTTTTGATTTTTAACATCATTTCCTTGTTAGGTGGGATCAGCCTGGCCATTAAAATGTGACATTGCCAGTGTTGAAATTTATTTTTTTGGCCGAAGTCCTGTTAGAAGTATTATATGGCCGCGGTTTATGTAGCTCTCCTCCTCTCCTCTCCTCTCCTCTCCTTGCCTCGACAGTGCAGTAGTTCATTAAAAACCTCAGCCTCATCTGCACCATCTGCTTCCTGTCTCCCTGTGAGCCTTCATTGTGTCACCACCCCCACCCTTTCTTCAACCCCCGCCTCTCTCTCCCTCTGTCCTTCTGCTTCAATGCTCAGCTGGAATGACAGCCAGAAATGGCAGCCTGCGGGACATCCTTACTTGTGTGCTTTGCGTTTGTGTGAATGCAGTTTTCAGTGCCTTAGTCCTGTTTGAGTAGACTCATCCTACTCACTGAGTCACCGCGTCTATCATTTGTAAGGAATGTGGCCTTTTCTGAAGACGGCCAGACAAGGACACACATTTGTGTATATCTGTGTGTATGTCTAAGTTGGTGTCATTTAGGTGGAAGAATAGGTGTGACTGTGTTTTAACTGCCGTCCAGTGTGTGTCTATTTATCTAAACCAAACCATAAATACAATATATGTTGCAGATTGTGCTTAAAATACTGGGATTATTTCTTTTTTATGGTAACAAAACAGAGGCATTAATAGATATTTAAATATACAGTAGTTTTAACTCTATGCAACGTCAGAAAATGGTGAAATAACTTTTTACACCGACTCCCAAACCAAATCCTGATGAATTTTGTGTTTATGGATTAGCCTAATCTATTAATTAGCTATTTTTCTCGGCACTAATTTAAAGCTCAATATCAATGATGTTGAATAATTCTAAACCAATGTCTACATAAAAAGCTTCTAACTGCATCTCTCGGTCGGCATCCGCTCTGTCTGCTGATAAAGACTGAGATGCTGTCGAAAGATTCAGAAGAAGCTTGTAAATCAACCACAAGACAAAGAGTTTTACATTTATATCGGTGTTGGATACAGCATAAAGAGCTTTGCAACTGGATCACATGTCCTAGTTCTTTATCTCCCTTTACTGTTGTCTTTGCTAAGTGAGGAATAAATCAGATTCTAACCCATTATGCTCCTATTAGATGTATAACAAAGTAACCATACATGATTAAGCTTGAACAATGCCCAGCCTTCTGCAGCACATTTTACAGCATGAAGTATTATTTAGCTGACAAGGTTTGTCTGTGGCTGCGATGGCCCCCGACTGACTGCACATCAGGTTATTTGCCATGCAGCTGTGTCCCAATAATCTAAAGACCTCTTGCTGGACGTCCATTTGTGACATTAGTTTAGAAAACAAAACACACAACTATATACTTCTGTAAAGTATATGGATGTAAACGTGTGTTAATTATTTGCAAATATGTGTCTGTTCTGATTATTGTCTTCCTGGTTATTGTCATTAGCGCCTGCTCATGGCTAGCCCACTCGTGTGTGTGTGTGTGTGTGTGTGTCTTTCTTTCTGCCTCCTTGACAGCCCAGTACAGCATGACCTTGTCTGTCATTGTGCTTTAGCACTGACTGGTAGAGCATGCAGGCTTTGTCAAAGCTCATAAGAGTGCTCAACACCGGCCAGACAGATGTCTGCACGGGAGTGTGTTAGTGTATTTGCAGTGTTTTGCTTTGTGACATGAATTAGTCTCTGTCAGCTGGCATTTTTAGATATTTTTTTTGGGAGGAGCTGAAGGGTACACACACATACCACTGTACATGTTGATCTATCGACATTCAAGTTGCAGCTCCTTTACTTTTGAGAAGAAGATCTATGTAGCAGCACACAGTGATCACCCTGTCATCTGCTCCCTTTGCTTTACTGCATTCTTCACAAGTCAACCTACTGACAACATCCCTGAAATGGTTTGACAAACCTTTCTACCCTGCATTGTAAGCTGTTCAGTCTCTCAACTACTGTACTTAACCCGGCAAACTGCACTTAAGTGTTTGCATGTCCATCTGATGGAGTAAAGGAGAAAACTGTTGAATTATTAAAAAAGCTTCTTCCCTACTGAGATGTTTAAATGTGTCACAGGCTGAAATTCTACTAGTTGATGTTTGTGGGTTTATTGTTGGCGTTGTGCAGATGAGGAGAGTTTTTTTTTTTTAGTCTAACGCATGTGGTGTCACAACTTAAGATTGAACTGATTTAAATATTTGTGTTTGGGGCTGTATGCATGAAGAATGATAAGTTTACAGTGTTGCAACAAGCAGATGTTAATGATATCAGAGGTCAAGAAGATGTGGGGTAAGGTTAGTGAGATCCCTGGGCAGTGGTGATGATACACACACAGACACACACAAACCACAGCTGAAGGCCAACCGAAAACTACATCCAACTTTTTGACCACTTCCTCTGTCGCTCCTGAAGGCAGTGAGATGGCCGACCCTGTTACTGTTTTTCATTAACGTCATATCCTTGAGGGTCTCAAAGTCAGCGTCACTGTTTGCCGTGGATGGATTACTTGACGAATTAAAATGTAAATTATAATATGAAGTTAGTTACATTTTAAATTAACTGCATGAAATTACTAGCGGTGTCCACCAGTAAGAATTATCTTTATTATAATATGTATCTATAGAATAATAGCAAAAACAACTAAATTGAACATTAGACTACGCTGTTTGTTGTGTGTAGGGGCGACGCTGTCCGTAGTGCTGAAAGGGAGCACTTATTTAATTTTTCATAAATATCATGCTTTATTGGGAGAAACCAAGCAATTGTATTTAAAATCAGACTTTCAGCACCCCCATATAGCCCGAAAGATTGGCAGTCGAATAGTCATCCATTCGTGTTCACCCCTTCCACAGTCTGTTTATAAAGAAACTGCTCTTGCCATAGGATGCTCTTTGCTACCGTTCAACTGTCAGATTATTTAGACTTGTTTCCCACACGTAGCTGTGTCTGATGTTGTACTCCAGAGCCGATGGGAGTAGTTGGCCATCTCTCTTTCTAGGAGTAGTCATCGTTCTCTCCTTGACTGGTTCATACTTAAAGTTGTCCAAGAGCAATACAAACAGTCGCAGGAGGAAACATACTCAAATAGCCAACAGTGTGCGCCTGCACTGACACACAAAGGCTTTTTGATCTGGAGGGCAAGACCTTGACCGTCTTGCCCTCCAGCTCACTCCTGGTGGGATGAGATCATTATTACTGGCGAGCTGATGGACCTGGAGGATAGTGGTGGAGACTGTATTTATGACGGTTTGTGTGTATCCCCTGTCATGTCCTGTGTCCAGGCATGCTCCCAGGGCCAGGTTGAGTGAGTGATGAACATACAGTGGCAGGACCAGAGATGACTGAGTGAGATCCAGGCACTCGGGTTTGATGGTTGGATAGAAGGGGGAGCAGGGGGACGGGTGGATTTAGAGGCATGGAAAGGCCTCAGCCTGGCTGTGGGGTGTATCTTCATTTCAGGGGAGGATGATGAACCCATGGGTACAGGAAGAGGTTATGTCTTTGACTTCATACAGGATGGATAGAGGAAGGCAGGAAAATGTAAAGGACTTTAAGGAAAATTATTGTAAAAATAATGTAGCATTCTTAATACTCTCCTATTTGAGACAAGTTTGCACGTGCGTGTACACCTGGGGGTGTCACGATATACCTGTATTGATGAAATATAATTATTGTTATGGTTACAGACCCCCCCTCCACCTCCAAAACTTGTATTTTGAGTGTAATCAATTGGCCAGAAAAGTACACTAAACTAACTGAATTTCTTTTGGCAATAATTAATCGTGAACATAAATTCTGATATGGTGACAGTCCTATGTGCAACCATGAAAATATATTTAGATATTTATTTGTTTAATAGAAAATGAGGAGCTACTAAAGTAGATGAGTTCATGTATAAATGCCTGCAGTCCGCGAGAGGCTCAATGCTTACACATGATGATTCACTTGTTAACTGATGATGGGGAAAGGAAGTAGCAAAACAATCTCTGGTATGTGCGTCTTCACTTTTACCCAACACACGGGCAATGTTCAGTCGAAAGGGCATGAACTCGCTGGGACATCTGTGTCCTCCCGCTGTTCTTTCCTTCATTACTTTTTTCACTTGTTCTCAAGCACAAATAACCATTTTTGCATCGAGGGTTTTTACAACCTGTACATCATATGACCCCCCTCTATCCTTAGACCCTCAGTATGTTTTGTTACACCTATTGTGCTTGTGTGTGTGTAGCTTGTCATGGGTAGGGCGTCGTTAGATCGAGGACCCTTTGGCAGTCGCAGGTGGTGGACAGTGAATATCTGCCAGCCTCATCCGTATCACCCACAGCCCCCTCTCTCCTCCCACCATGCCTCACTGGTGGTCAGCCTCTGTCCCTTCTTCTTCCACCCGCCGTCCTCCCCTAGGGTTCCAGTGTTCCCTGCGATGGTCTTACGTGTGACAAACATGTGTGATGAGTCTGTGGGACATGCCATGTGTGTATTTGGGCTGTGTGTGTGTGTGTGTGTGTGTCTGTGTGTGTGCGTGCGTGAATGCTGGTGTGTATGCATTTGTGCGTGACACAAATGCAGGCCTTTCCTGCTACCAGATTGACATGAGTGTCTGTGAGGCTTTGCTCTTTTCAGACGTGCCTCACACTGGCAGTTGGAGTTTATGTGTGTGTGTGTGTGCGGGTGCCTGCCTGCCTTCTAGCGCCTCGCTAGAGACTGACGGCCCCTGACACCTGCCATTTGGACGCTTTTCTCTGTGAAAAATGTCATCGTCTTCAGACCCGACGTGTGTGTGTGTGTGTGTGTGTGTGTGTGTGTGTTTGAGTGTGTGTGTATATGTTTGAGTGAAAGAGAGAGATGGTTGTGTCCCTCAATTTCTCTCCCTGAGGTCAAGCTTTGCAGCTGACTGAACAATGGACCCAAGCTGTTTGAGCAGCCGGGACAGAGAAACTTGTGTGTGTTTTGTATGAATAGATTTTGGGCTGGTATTATGTGACATCACAGCTCCTTCTAAGGCAGTAAAATGAGGCCAATCAAGTACCTTGAAACAAAGTGTGTGTGTAAGTGTGTGTGTAAGTGTGTGTGTGTGTGTGTGTGTGTGTGTGTGTGTGTGTGTGTGTGTGTGTGTGTGATCCTCAGTTCTCTCAAGTGTCCCGACTTGAAAGCCATCTAGATTGTTGTGCAATTTACCAGGTGAAACTGGTAGATTGCTATAAATCAATTCCCACTGAGCCCCTCTATGCCTTCATGGTGCTGCAGGTTACATTTTGCGCCCCCCACCCCCTGAAATTTCCATTTTTTTCTCTGTTTCGCGAAGGGCGGCAAATCTAAATGTGCAGCAATATGTTACTTGCACTTCATTTATAAATATCAGTAATTTTCATGCAAAGCCTGGAGCTGTATTTTGTGAGGAAACAATATTCTTCCATTAACAGTTAAATGAATTATGACTTTATGGGCTCCCACTGGGACCAACCCAAATGTTTTAATGTCTACAAACTCAGCCACTATTAATGGAGATGCTTCAGATCCACATTACAAGCTTAAGAAGAATCTTCTCAGGCTGCATATTCACATAGTGTCTGTGTCCATGTGCCTAAAATGCTTAGAAATACTGCCATGTCTTTAAACCAAACATCAATCTTGAGTTATCTTTCGACCTGTAGTGCTGTCCCCCTTCCCCCAACTTTTTGTCCTGTATATCAAATGAGTTGATGCTATTAGTACCCCTCTTCTTTTCTGACTGATCTGATGAGCTGTTTTTAATTTAGATTAGGGCTGTGTCAGCCAGAAGGCTGTAATGAGGTATCAAAGTGTGTATCCATCTCTTCCAATGTTAGGTTTCTTGAGGGGCAGCGGGAGGCCGGTCACGGAGTGTGTGAGTGTGTGTGTGTGTGTGTGAGAGAGTGTGTGAGTTTGTGTGTCAGGCCCAAGGGTGTGTCTCAAAGACGACCAGTAGGGGAACGGATAGGGGAGCCAGTTGGTGACTTTGCCCCAGGATGGGACAGGGCTAAAGGCAGACCTGTCTGTGTGTGTGTGTGTGTGTCTGTGTGTGTGTGTGTGTGTGTGTGTGTGGGTGTGTGTGTGTGTGTATACAATTGAGAAAGCGAAAGAGTGCCAATAAATGATAACCCTACAGGGCCACCAAGTCATCGCTTTACACCAAGAGGCGATCTTTGACTTTGTGTCTCTGAGTGTGTGTGTGTGTGTTTATGTCCACGCTTCGACCATTCATCCACTTAGGCCAAAGAGCTGGGGAGCAGACAACCTTCTGTTGGCTGCCAGGATGATGCCCTCACTATAGCGACAGCCATGGACGCTATGGCGATGAGGGCTCAGAGCTGTATCCATGACAGTGTTGTTACCCAGCTGCCCCAGCGGCAGCCTTAATTAAGTTAGACATACTAGGGGCTGGTGGCCTCCCTTTCTTTCCTCTCCATATCTTCTCGTATTCTATTTTTCTGTGTTCTTAAACATATCTTTTCACTGCAGTAAAAGAGAACTTTTGTCTGCCTCATCTCTCCTGTTCGCTCTTTTTGTCATTCTTTCTGGAACAAAACAAGACGCTGCCTCTCTTTCACTTGACCTCCATTGTCCTCCTGTCTCTGAATTAGGACAGAGTGGGAGGTTAGAGGTGTGTGTTCTCTGAAAGCCTTGTCTATCTTCATACTCTGCATACAGAGAGAGAGAGAGAGAGAGAGAGAGAGAGAGAGGATTTGACTAGAGTAGATATTTTTGAATTATATTCTTCATATTATCTTCTGGACATAAATTATATACGTGTGTGTCTTTGTGTCTGTGTGTGCGTGATACAAGTGTGTGTCGGGTTAATGACCAGCTATGCTTTGACCTCCTTGAAGGTCATGTGCCAGTGCTCGTTAGCAGTGTCACCATGGCGATATGTCAGCTGTCAGCACGATGGATAAGGAGCTGACAAAAAGAACAGTGAGGCGGAGGAAGGGATGAATAGAGAGGATGGGAAAGAGAGGGAGGGAGGACAAGTTCATTTAAATGTGATTCCCATCAGAAGGCCTCTGCCACTCCTCATTAACAAGATACTTATAATTGGCAAGGTTGTTGTGGCAAAGTCCAGGCCTCTGGGATAGAGTGTGTGTGTGAGAGAGTGTGTGTACCACTGAAGGCCTCATTCTGAGTTATGGACATTGGGGAGGTGCTGACCCCTTCCTCACATTGGTCAGCCCTGAGGAAAAAGCCCCCCCCTTTCTTCATCCAATCATCTCCACCTCTCCATCCAGCCGAGAGAATAGAAGGACTAAACAACGTGACAGCTTCGGTTGTTTGTCGGTAGCATTAACACGGGTATCAGTGGCTTTGTTGTACCACCATTCTGTCTGTGTGGTGATGGATGATAAGCGGCCTCCTTTAGTCTGAATACATTAACGTGGGAAATGGTGTAATTTAATTCCATTTAAACCCCATGTTTCCATGTAGATTTCCGTTCATTTGTATTGTCAAGATCTACATGTTAAAAATGTCAATAATACAGAAATTGATGAGCTTCTGCTAAATTCTTCGCCGAATTAAGAGAATCTTTGCAAGTTGCTTTATTTTTTAGTAATATTTGAAGTATGACTAAGGGTGTTTTTGTTAAGTCGTCTTAAAACCGTGTGCAATAAGCCGTTCACATAATATCTAAATTAATTAATTAAATGGCACTGAAATATAAGCAATACCTAAATTATATTTAGTCATCCAATGAAGTTAATTAAACATGTCCCTTTTTGTTTTTTGGCTTGAAGTGTGAAATAACAAAAGGGAAATAACGTGCCTGAATCTTTACATTTGTACGTACATTTTAAATGTTTGTTCATGAAATGTGGGACTGGAGGAGGAGGCAGACCTGTCGAGTCAGCAACTCCGTTATAACGAGTTAATTTTACTTGTTATTTGTGTCATTGTCTCAAATGAACATGTTGTTATTTTCCCGAGATAACAGGATAACGGCCCTGGTTCAAACATTTGATTTCCTCCGTTTTACTGTGAAAAACAAGTTGATTGTCTTTGTTTTTCTGAGATCACAAGTTATTTATGTCATTATCCCGAGATAATGAGATATAGGCCTGGGCTTATTACGTTGAAATGTGTATTGTGACATTAATTATGTAGTTAGCATTATCCTGTTATCCTGGGATATTGACATAAATAGCTCATGATCTCGAGAATACAAATAAAATTAACTGATCATGGGAAAACAAAGAAAAGAACATTTTCAACCATGGCCGTAGAAAACTAGAGACACACTTGTGTTGCTCGTGGACACTGATTTTGGAGCTTACGGTATGTTACTGTGGAAGAAAGAATTAAAATGTTATTTATATCTTAAGCTCTAGACAAGAACAAGAAAGACATTTATGCTTGAAGAATTGACGCTTCAACCTCACTCATGACAGTAATGTTCTTGAAATACTGACACATAGCAGTACACCCCAATAACCTCTAGATGGCAGTAGTGTCATATAAATAGTCAGTGCACTGCAGAGGTCTGCTGACTCAACATCCTGTTCTTTAACAAACCCGTCACACCGTATTAAAGTGACAGTTGTGTCATTGTGAAAAGGTAGTCAGAAATAGGTGATTTGTGAATCTATACAAACCTAAAGCGAGTGTGATGCTTTAAAGTGGGCAAAATGTTCTGACTCACTTACTGCACTCACTAATTGACCTATTCTGAATATGTTTAGTATTCATAGTGTGTGCGTCCCATTATCTCCTCTTCTCCCTCTTGCGCTCCCTCTGACTTGTTTCCCTTTCTGTCCCCAGTATAACCAATGAGGCAGGAGCATCCATCTACAGTGTGAGTCCTGAGGCGGTCAAAGAGATGCCAGAAATGGACCCCAACCTGAGGAGTGCAGGTACGCTAGCCAACCAGGATTTTCTTCATCTGATAGTGATTACACGTTTGTCCAAACAATTGGGTGATATTCTGGGCCATGGCTTCTTGTATATGGATATATTACTGGTGTTGGGGAAGACGTTGTGCAACTTACGATTGTTTAAATTATTCAGCTGTTGCTTATTTTCTTCATTAGTTGTTTTGTCAATATGTCAGAAAACAGTGAAAAATGCCCATCGAGTTTTCCCAGAGCCCCGGGTGACTTTGTTTGTTGTTGAAATTGTTTGTTTTGTTCTATCAGCAATCAATAACTCAAAGATAATGAATTCACAATGATTACAGTTTAGTATTTAATCGACTAATGAAATTTAATGTTCATTGAATTAATTTCTCGTGTACTGCAGCAAAATGTCAGAATTTATTTTTAGATTACATGTAACCTGAGGTACTGTCAGGGATACAGCAAGAAAGAGCTCCTTTGTTATCCTACTCTATTTGATATTTGGTGTAAGTAACACAAATTGACGATGAAGCTGAGAACTGCATAATAGTGCATTTTCTGTCACATAAAGGACGCTGTAGGGTTTAAGATGAGCAGCCTTAAATGAACTTGGTTAATGTAAGCAGTTCTCTAAATGTCCATCAGACAATTATATTTCCACCCTTTAACCAGCAACATGCAGTATTGTTTTAGTATTGCGGTCTCTTAGGTCTTTGCCTCTCTCCCTCTTTCTCTCTCTTGCCACCTCTCCCTCCCTCACTCCACATACTACATCATTGAAAACACAGCAGAATAAAAAAATAATAGTTTTGGAGAACAAATGTTTCCAGCAGACTTCCTCTATAAAAGCCATAAATCAAGTGAGGCTGGATTATTCCTCACTAGTTTCCTGTGGTCAGCAGCACTTAGAGCCACGGAGAGCCATATTTAAACTCTTAATGAAAGCCATGAGAAATCCACAACTCTGGATCGGTATGAAAAGATGGCTGCTGAGCGAGGACACTTTGGTTTACAGAGTTGGATGTGGCTACAAAGTGTTTGTGTCTGTCTGTTTTACCTTTTGGGGGGGGGGGGGGATGTTTGTTTCTGCCTTTGTCTATATGAGTGGTCATGTAACATAGTTTATATGAAATTGTGTGTTAAACGCACGTTCCATCTGTCCTCCCTGTTCTTGGTAGATCTAGGGACACCTAGTGGTGATAGGCAGTACTTCCACCGTTCTCCAAGAGGACTGTTTTTGTGTTCAGCTTATTTCTCTCCTCTGAGAGTGCAGATAAGTTTTTCCTGGACCACTGTCATTCATTCATTGTCTGTTGGAATCCATGCTCTGCAACACAACACAACTCTTCCCCCCCCCCCCCCCCCTGCTGCACGTCACCTTCTTCCAGTTCTCTAGAGCGACGTGTCTGTGTCTGGGACTTCCTATCTTATTGCTTTCTCCTTTGCTTCCCGTTTTTCTAGTACTGCATCTGGTTCATAATTCTCAATAAGTGCCAGAGAGTTATGCTGGTCTCCTTACAAATCAGTTCGTCTCAGAGACAGAATAGATGGAAAGAGTATTGGAGAGTTTTGGTGGTGCACTTTGCAAGGCCAGCGTTGAAACTCCATCCCTGTCTAAATATTATCTCAGGCAGCAGCCTCATACCGCATCCAGAGAGAGTAGAGGAGAGCCATTGATTCCAGACATACTCCCTCTTTTACATCCCATCCCTGTCTTTCTCTTTGTCTGTCCGTTCCGCTTCGAAGATCTAAGTCGGACGTGCCTCAAGCAGCACACTACATCACCGACCACTTCAAACATGCACATAATGCACATAATGCACACATAGAAAACAGTGGTAAGCAGCTACACAGGAAGGACCGGGAAAGATGCAAACTGTTTCCTGCCATGTTTGATTCATCATACAGTGTGTTTTGGCTTTTGATGTGTATAACATTTTGCTCAATCGCTGTTCCTTGATAGAACTACAATGAAACACCCAGAGCGGGCACTTCCTTTGTCTTTCACAGGGACGTGAATGCGAACAGTTATTTGGTTGTGTTATTCTCTCCCGCTCTCTGGGCCTGTGTGTGTTGGCGGGGGTGATGTCATGTATTATGGTGTGTATGCGAGTAAGGTTGTTTGTAATTTTTCTTCTTGTCACTGTGTCCTGCCAACATTTTCATGGAAAAGAAATTTGGGCTCATGAGGCTTTACAGACTCCATCGTTAAAAGCAACCCGACTGAAGTCGATACGGACCGTGTGTTTATTTGTGAGCTACATTCGTCTGTGTGTGCCAGTGTGCACGGGTCTGGTTAAATTAGAGGTTTTAAAGGTTCATGGCTCCAGCATCTATCAGGAAGCTAAATGACAGGTGCAAAGACTCCATTTGAAAGCCAGCTTTAATTATTATTATGGGGGTAGGGTGGGGTGGGGTGGTGTTGGAGGAATGACAATTAGGTTTGGCCTGCCCTCAGGCCAGCACTGTAATATGCAGACAATTTGCATATTCAGTAATTATAAATAACATGGATTTGCATATTCAATAACTGTGAATCAGATAGCAAGTTTATGAAAAACCCAAACCATTGACTCATGAGACACAGAATCACATTTGTGTGTGTGTGTGTGTGTGTGTCTGTGTCTGTCTCTACAGTATCCATTGGAAGACGTGTCCAAGATCCGCTGGCGGAGCTTGTGAAGATTGATCCTAAACACATCGGCATTGGAACATACCAGGTAAGAGTGTTTTTAGTTTCTTCTGTTGAGATGCTCCGTGTGGTTGAGAGCTTCTTGTCCCCGGGCAGTGGAACATCTGCTGTTAGTTAGACTGAAGCAAAAGGGCAGAGTAGATGTGTGTGAGTGTGTGAAGGTGTTGGTGTAAAAGTACATTAACAGTAAACCATGATTGCACACACATGCTTATTGTTTTAGTACTGTCTGCCTTAGTTTGCGGTAAAACAGCAAACGATCAAGGAAGTGTATTTTCTTTCTTTCTTCTTAATTCTCATTTATTTAACCAGTATGACCTCTTTAAGAGAATCCCGTCCAAAGGCAACACAATTATGTTTAATGGACCAATACATAACCAACATTCACAGAAGGAATAATGGAAAGAAAATGAGACTGAATGTCGTAGGAAATGAACAATTGCATGACAGCCTTATTCAATCCCTCAAACATCTTTGTGTTTTAAATGTAAAGTGGCTGCCGTAATCTTTTATTATGAGCCGTATCATGCGGAGTTTAGGTGTGACTTTTGTATTTCAGGCAGAAATTAAGACTTGAGGCATAAATGGATGTGAATGAGGGATTCAAGATGTCACAGAACAAATGACTTAAACAGGTTGAGAGAAAAGAAGCAAGCGGGGAAGTAGATAAACTTGGCTGAGGCCTGTGTCAACACATGATGCCGGGTGACAGCTAATTCAATTAATGGAGATCAGGCATGACGTATGTTTGGACATTTGTTTTTGCTTGTGTGTATGCTGCTCCTTGTCCATGCGTCCGTGTGTGTGTGTGCAGATGAAACAACAGTTAGCTCAATGTTGATTTTGTTCATTACAAGTGTGTGTGTGTGTGTGTGTGTGTGTGTGTAGTTGTGTGAAAAAGGGAAGACAAGTATTAGGTCAGTGTGCCTACTATTTACGCCAGCTATTAATGCCGTATTGTTCTCCATATATGGTAAGTTGTGGGCGGAAAATGGTATGAGAGAATGGAAATAGGAACAAAACAAAAAGGTTTGAGGAAGACGAAGGCAAGTAGAATAAGGTCAAATTGACAGCTGTACTTGAGGCAGCCCACAGTGAGTAATGCAGTCGTCATCCAGATGATCCATCTAACAAATCCTATTATATTATAAAGACAGGAGCATGAACGTGAGATCAGAGGAGAGGGTTTCTTTAGCAGAGAAATGTTACGGTTCTAGTGTTTAATTGGAAGAACCTCCGGTTTGCTGATGGAGATATAAATGGCGTTTAATGAGGGAGAGGAGTTGATGTAAAGCTGATGGCGTGATTATTAATTTAGTTTGCAAAATGCTTGATTATGATCTAAAACTGAGAAATCATCATCGTTTCCTGTTAAAATGTTGCTGACACCCAAAACTGTTATCTGTTGGTGTCGGCCAACAGAGCATCCATTTCAGTGTTAACAATCAAAACAAGTTAAGAATCCAGCGGTGTAAATGAAGAATCCCAATTGACACTGGCTTCAAATGAGAAGGAGAAGAGAAGGAAATGGGGTTAAAAAAGGACAGCAGAGGGTGACAAAAGTCAAAGCAAAGGGATGACGGGGAGATTTAAGGGTGAGGGGGGGGGGGGGGGAAATGGAAACGTGAAAGAGAAAGGAGGAGGTCACATTGTGCAAGTGCTTGTGCTTATGTATGCTTGGCTGAGTGTGTTAGGTCACAGGCCCGTGTCTCTCATCACGTCCTGACTGGGCTCTCTGGGGTGCCTGGGGTTCTGCACCTCCCGCTCTCAGATCATGTGACTAGGTCAACAAATGATAATATAACTGGGTAAATAAACTCTGGGTGCTGACAGATATGAGATGGGACATCACTTTGACCTGCGTGTCAGCTCACACAAACACACACACACACACACACTATACACACACACGTACACACAGTATCCTCCCCATCCGTTTTCAGTTTAAGGGTTAACTAGTTAACTATCTATGGTTAACTATCTGCTTGTGTGTGTGTGTGTGTGTGTGTGTGTGTGTGTGTGTGTGTGTGTGTGTGTGTGTGTGTGTGTGTGTGTGTGTGTGTGTGTGTGTGTGTGTGTGTGTGTGTGTGTGTGTGTGTGTGTGTGTGTGTGTGTGTGTGTGTGTGTGTGTGTGTGTGCATTTATATTAGTGTAATATGGATGTACATGTGGGAGAGTAAGTGTGAGAAAAGTGCACTCATGCATGTGAGTTTTCGAGCAAGTTCTTTTGTGTGATTCGTGGTATTTTGAGCTTTCTGAAAGTTTATTGCCATTAGACACAAAAAGCATAAGGGCAGATGTAACTCTAGACAGCTGGCACAGCGTGCTCTCTCTTTCTCCCTCCCTCTGCTGACCCAGTGAGTGACAGCTCTGA
This sequence comes from Cottoperca gobio, assembly GCF_900634415.1. Taxonomy (NCBI): domain Eukaryota; kingdom Metazoa; phylum Chordata; class Actinopteri; order Perciformes; family Bovichtidae; genus Cottoperca; species Cottoperca gobio. The sequence continues at coordinate 19,416,028 of NC_041369.1, read as the reverse complement.
GAGAAAGGAGGAAATGAGCTGAGGGCTAAAAAAGTGAGGCCCATTAAAATCAGATTGGACGTAACTATTGGTGTGGGAACATTGTTTTCACTACAGCACCTCTGGCTGACAGGTTTTTCTAGATACTGAGTTTGCCAGATTTGTGGTTACCTACAGAGCAATACATTTAAGCTTCTTCTGGTTTACTTGAGATGCATTGCTGTGTATTTAAATGGACAAACATTTCAGGAGTCTTGTGTCTATTATAAAAACACAAAGACAATTAGTGGGTGTGGCCTTGGACTGCTCCTCCATCTGTCAATCAGCTCTTCATGTTGCTATGGTCTGATGACAGCTGGGTAATCCCCATGGCTGTGAAACTAACTGCTACTGGGAAATACACACACAGACACACACTGCTGTGTAAGAAAACATTGCCTGCCAGCCGGATATTAAAGAAACTGTCACTCTTCCCCTCACCTCTTTCAACCGTTCTCCTTCTCTCACTCCATTTTCCATCTTTTTGATAGTTTTCTCTCTTGTCCAATGTCTCCCCTTCCACTGCCCCCGTGTCATGCCATGTTTTCTTTTCTCTCTCAAGTGGTATAACATGTATTGTGGACATGCACTGTAAGCACTGTCGGACATTCAGGAGCATCAGATGGAGCTGATGGGACTCTGAAGTTTGGGGTTTGTTGCTTGTTGGCACAATATCAGTCAATGTTTGAACCAGAGAATCCAAATGCGTTCAGGAAATTAACACATAGCGTGGATAGCGCTGACGTTGGGCAAGAAGATGCAACCACTATGGCTTATCAGAGCCATTTATACTCGTAACATAGTTGATGGTTTGATAGCAATATATCAGCCAAAAGACACTTTATATTTTAGGTTATTTGAGTTTCCTAAGAGGCAGCCACTTTTGCGTTGCCTAAAAAATTCCCTTGACTGAATTCCACCTACAGATAGTGCAAGTGATGTCCCTTTTTTTTTTTAGCAATTGTGTGTGTTTGCCTGAGCATGCTGTCTTTTCTCACTTTTAAATGGTAGTGCCTTCAGGGGAGACGGGAGCAGACAGAACAGAGACGGAAGGAGAGACAGAAATGGAGAGTTGACAGTGATTGAAAGTTCCTCCCTCTGTGTATTGAGGCATGGGAAAAAACTAAACTGGCTCTGCCGAACATTATCTGCTAATATTTTAACAATTTCCCGTAGGTCTGTCGTGGCATGTTTGTGTGTGTTGAGTGAGGTTGTGAGATGAGTCAAGCTTGTATCTTCGCTTGTATAATGGCTTTAAAGAGGCTCATGCCAATTTTCTACTTATTCAGCCATTTAGAAAACATTACTAGCTGTTGTCCTGCTACTTATTCTAACACTGTACAGTTTAACTGTTTCTGTAGCAGTAAGTAAGTAAACCTTCATTTTGATCGGTACCTTCTAATACCAAGGTTGTCACATGCGATATATGGAAGGGTAAAAGTGTTTTTTAATGTAAAGATCTATCAGATTATAAGGAGGTAATAAGGTGTTTTTGGGTGTATAGAACGACCTGATTTGAGTTTACACTATTGGGAAAGTTTCTCCCTGTGCCTGTTTCGATTTTCTCATGCTCTGTTTTGCAGTCCCTCAGGTAATATGTGTGTGTGTGTGAGAGAGAGATTGTTTTGCAGGAAGTTGAGAAATAGCCATTAGGCATTCATGAAAGGTGTTGGAAAAACATAAAACCATCTCCTTGCTGTCATATCACTTTCAGCTGCTGATTTACGACTGGTATTTAGCTGTGCACATATTCCCACAAGCACATAGACTCGCAGCCAAGCATACGTGCTGGGAATAGTATGCAGTGTGTTCGAGAGGGAGTTCTCAGAGGCCTTACAGAAGCTGTCAGTCAAGAAGCGCATGACCTTCAGGTGACCTCAGGCACCTTGGTAGTTTGTAGTCCATTGATTATCGGAGAGACTATCCGGTGATAGATGTGAAGTAGCAGTTGCAAAGCATTGTTGCACACACACACAAGGGAGCACACATCTGGTGAGAGTACACACCAAATACTGGCTTTCTATGTGTTGCTTTTGGAAGTCACAAACATTTAAGAAGTTTCCAAACACAAGCGCTCTTGTGTTTCTCAGGACGATTGCAGCGTCTAGTCTTTCCTCTCATTAAAGCGGCTACATCTACAGCCAAAGGAATGGAGCTACATAAAGGTTATATAGTGGATCAGACGCCCCTCTCTATCTGTCAACAAAACGATGGCACAAAGCATAAAGTACAACAAATGTTACTTAAACAAAGGAACGACATTCTTCACAAATGCCTAGTTTACAAAAAACATTTGGCTTACATGATTATAATAACAGAATTAATTTAAACATTGATGGGCGGTTTGAATATTACTTAAAGAAGTACCTTTTACTGTAATTCATTATGCTTTTATTCTTACTTTCAAACTGATACTCTTCTCCCAAACAATTGTCATTACAGAGGTCGCAGATTCTCTGGTTTCCATCACTGCTCAGCCACTTGATTCAAATTCAACATGCCTTTGAACTCTAGATTGATCGATTAAACTTGACTTCAATCAACCTGCTTGTTTGTTCAATCCATGGGTAGAGACTCATTGGCTGGTGGCCCCACATAGAACAGAAAGAATAGAAATACATAAATAAGTTGCAAGACAGGAGAAGACGTTTCTCATGTGCCAAGGTAAATGCAATGAAGGAAGGCCTAATGTACTCATCTTACAGTTATCCTTACATCATTTACTGCCCTGAGGCTCTTGGTACATGCAGCCATTCTGGCCCCAGCATGGTTCCAGTTGCCAAACTCTAGAGGCGTGAGTCATGAACGCTGCTTCAATCTGCTGACAGCCATCATCGTCAGTCAACACCTGAACTCTCAGAAGTTGCCTCGCCGGTCCTTTTCCTCTCTGGTTGTCTTGTTCTATATCTTTATAATTTGTAGGCTTAGATTATATATATATATAGATATATATATATATATATATATATATATATATATATATATATATATATATATATATATATATATATATATATATATATATATATATATATATATATATATATATATATATATATATATATATATATATAACGACATTCATGTTTTTCAGTTTCTTGGTGAAATAACTCCCAAAGAAGCTTGATTAGCTTTCTGTCTTTCTCACCAATCTCTTTCTGATTGACATGTAGTAACTCAGCAGCATTTAAGTACTCAAGGTGCAGACAGAAGCACTTTGTTCTTGTGTGTTAGTTGGCTGGCTTCGGTTGGTTTTGGACCAATCCAAACATGACCATCACACATTCTGTAGGGATCCAGTCCATTGGCTCTGGATGATTTTTGCAGTTTGGGCGTCCGGGCTTTGAAACCAAGCAATTAGGGTATGGAGGTGGTTATAGAAATGGATGGTCGCGTGTCCATTAGCCAGTACTGTGTGTGTGTGTGTGTGTGTGTGTGTGTGTGTGTGTGTGTGTGTGTGGGTGTGTGGTGTGTGGGTGTGTGGGTGTGTGGGTGGGGTCATCTCAGTTTTTCTGTTGGCTTCTTTCTTTCGTGTGTGGGTGTGTTTGCGCTGCCTCTTTATGATCGTGTTTGTTATATGTGCATGCTTGGCGACACATTTGGATTTTGTAGGATAAGTTGTGTCTTATCTTTAAACCAGATAGAGATTGTTACTAAGCCAGATCCCACGGGCTTCTGTATAATGCAGTTAGGGGAATAATTGCACTTTCTTTTACCAATGCTCTCCTTAAAGTGATTTTCATTATGCCAATGTGAATATATAATGCATAGCTAAGGTTTGTTTCAATTTAAGATAATTTTTCTCTTTCACAGGAATGAAATGAATACTTAGTACAGTCAAGTTACAGTTACAATACAGTTTCACCCATCCCTAATTGAGCACAGTTATGTACTGTGATGCACATGCATAATACCTTAGATTCTCTTGTGCTGCTCCCACCTCTATAAGGTTTCAATAAGAATGTGAGACCACATTCATCTCCCACGTTGCACACCTCCACCTTTCTCCTGTGAAAACATTCGTCTCAGGTGTAACGTTACAGGTGATTTCCTCTCTGACTATCTCTCTCTCTCCTCCTTCTATATCATCTCACCGGAAATCATGAAACTTTCACAGGTTTTTAGTGTTTGGAAAGTTATTTTTAGTGTCTCCAAAATGCCTCTGGTTATAGTTCCTAAGCATTCTCATGTAGGATCAGACTGCAGTCATTTATTAAACTTTCAAAAGACGTTCTTGCCAACCGGACAAATATAAGTGAAACATTTTCTCATTATATCTAATAATTCAGATTAATTAAATACAGCAATTACTGATGTTATTTCCAAAGGAAACAGCACCCAGTCATAAGGATTATTTTAAGTGATCAGTACAAAGTGCCACAATCTAAAAATACATTATATATATATATATAAAAAAAGAAACCTTTTAGTGAGTGTTGGGGATTAGGTCGGCAATTATATGTCTTGTATTTTTACTAAAACCCTGTTACATTATGAGTATTGAGTTTGAATAATTTAGATTTTGTAAATACAACTTGTTGACACTTGTTTTAGGAACCAGGTCACAAAGAGACATTTTGTACAACAGCAGAATGAAGAGCAAAATGTGTTTCATGCTGTAATCTATCAAAGACGCAGCTGTACCCACGCTGTCGGTGTCGTTAGAGTGCAAGTGCTTTCTCCTATAATTAAAAGTTCAACGATTCTAAAAACAGAAACCTAGAGTGCTTAATCATTTACATGAAGTGCCAAATCGAGCAAAGATTAGATGTTGACACGGCCTCTTTCCGCTTTGTGCTCTCAATGCCACATCTTTGCAATATGAAGGACATATTTATCAAAAACATTAATCATGCATGTGTGCTCATCCCATAATTATACTTGTTGTTGACAGATATTAAATGCAGCTTTGGCAGTTCTTAAGAATACCTGAGTGAAATCTTGCGCCACTCAGGTGTGTATGTTGCCCCCTGTTGTTACAATCCTGTCATCCTAAATGAAATGAAATCAATACAAAATGCATGAATAGTTTTGGATTTTGCGAAGAAATAAATGTAGTCCAAGTAATAGCAGTTGCAATTTTTCTCCTTCTCCCATGTGTCCCATGTGTTCTTTCACCCGCACAGACCCGACACCCTGTCTGTCATTCTGCCTCTCTGTCCTCATCTGTCCGGCTGTCCTGTTCTTGCTGACGGAGGAGGGCGGCGTTTGCTAGCTGGCGTTGTTGTTATCTGTTTACAAGATCGTGTTTGTTCAGAGATTGATCATGTTACAGGACAACCCATGCTAGTTGACACACTGCAAACACTTGCACAGTGTGCACACACACATTGCACAGACATACACAGACATGGCCCAACAGTAGTCTAGTTTAGACTGTCAGCTAATCCTCAAGCAGTTGCTGAGGCATCAGTCTCCAGCTGAGCTCCCTGGTTTTTGGCCCCGTCCTGCGGCTCAGGGCTTCTGTTTGTCCTGGGACGACTGCTGGGCCTCATAGAATTTCTTAAATCTTATTTTGGTGTTTTTATTAAGTTTATTTTTCCCCCCTCCCCTCCTCTCCACTTTCTTTTCTTTTCCTTTTTCTTTATTACATTCTTTTGGACATATTAGCACAGGCTTCTCTGACCTATCCAGTTTCTAACCACACACACATACATATGCACACATGCATACACTGCAACCCAATATGATCCCACTCCCTCCCTAACACAATTTTAACAGAAGGCCTCTCAACAACAAGTGCTGGGTATAAAAATATCCTTTGTATCATTAAGGACGTGGGATCTGATTGGTAGTGAGCACAGACATGTGACAGGTATCAGCCAATGGAGGGAATAGAGGGCAATGAGGATTAAGTTACCTGCATCATTGGTGCCCGTGTGGTATGTATGTGTTTGTGTGTGGTATTTATATCAGCAGTGAAAGTATCAGTGCGAGAAGGTCAGGACTTTGGGTAAACACTTGCCTGCAGGATCAGTAGAACGCCTTGTTAAACGCGTGGTCAGTGGCGCATGGCTGTGAATCGACACGCATCTACACACAAATAAACGCAGTCACGATTCAAACGCTTCAGTTGGGATGAACAGATTCACATTTCTGTAGTTAACTGACCCCACACTCCTCTCCCCGTCTCTCATCCCCCTCCAGCCAGCTGCCTGTCCGCCTGGAGCAGAAATCAAGACTACCATATTGCACAATTTATGTCAATCCAAATGGAGCAGAAAGGAAAATCAAAGACTTGAGTAGGCGATAAAGTGCATATTTGCCCGGTGCTGTAATACGGTCTGTTAGACTGTGAAACTCTCGCTGAGTGATGTGAAGTCATACCGGTTATTCAATGGGAGTCTGCTGTTTCGACTTCATTCACTGGGTGGATTCCTGGTGGCACAAAAAGAGCAAAACCACATGTCATGTATTGGCACAGTCATGTGTTTCATATCCTTAATTGGTTGTCATCCTCTTTATTTAATCCTTTCCTTAACCCCTCATTGTGCATTTTAAAAGCAGACCAATGTGTACTGACGGATTATAATTACTCATCAGAAATGCCTTTTGTACAGCAGGTGTACAATGTGTTTGACCTGCTTAATTAGTGCTGACATGTTATTAGATAGTTGCACAACACAGGATTGACTCATTGGGTGTGCTATTGCTATTTAGAGCCATTCAGAAGCAGCCAATCATCTGGTTCTGTAGTGCAGTGGGAGGCCTCACAGACCTCAGACGATCGCACAGCCACATGTTGGTCTTGGGTCGTGGTTGAGCTGGGAAATGAGAAATGGTCAAAAGACCTGACCTGAGCAGCAACTGAAAACTATGAACCTGACACACACAAAATAAGTATAATGTATAGGTTGTAAATATGTAATAATATCCAAATTAAGTAACAATTGATTCGCTATAAGACAAAGTAGCAAAGTAGTAATAGATGAGATGCATGTGCATAAAACAGCATTGTCCTCTCAGACTCTCCGAAGCGTTTCTCTTCTCTTCTTTTTTTATTTAAAATCAGTAGCTTTTGGAAATAAGAGTAACTTATTATATTATGTCCCTTGTTGTCCTTAAAAATACATCAAAACATGAGACAGTCTTATAACCGCTGTGGTGAAAATGTACTTTTACGCCACAGTTGAAAATGAGGCCAATGCAGTCAAAGGATGAGAGAGGAAAAAGTAGAACCAGACGGAACGAGTGTGAGGATTTAACATGGGGGGGGGGACGGGGGACGCAGAGACAGACAACCAGACTGAGAGACGGAGAGTGGGTGGACAATAAGCTCCCTTAGGAGACTCTCCATCCAGTGCTCAGACACAGCTCCTTAACTCAGCGTGACCATACACAAACCCTCAGACGATCCCTGAAGACACTCACACACACACACAAACGCTGACCCCCAGGGCTACAGGTTCACAAGTTCGTCTTATGGTTCCCCCTCAGCGTCCTTTAAAATCTTCGGATGACAATTACAGCGAATTTGATTAACAGAGGGAGCGGCGTGGCTATCATGGCTTTTTTTTTTTTTTAATGGCGGGCCCGTGTATCGTGTTTCACTAGCTGTCATTTATACTGCCATGGGAAGGGCGGGGGGGGGGGGGGGGGGGGTCCCTTTACTGGCCTGAAGCAGACTTCAAACAAAGCCCAATGGTGAGGGAGAGAGCCAAGAGCAAAAGAAAGACAGAAAGAGAAAGAAAAAACAATTGCACAAAATGAATGAGCAGACAGAGACAATTTAACAAGAGATGTGGGAACATTCTCCCCAGTCATCCAGAGTTGGGTTTCATTTTGGCCGCTCGATGTGAATAGCCATTACTTTTCCAAGGCCATCACGTTGTACAATTGCTACTATGTCAGGAAGATAAAACCCCAATCCGCCCGCGCCTGCGTATGGATACTGTCATGAAATCACTGTGACCGTGAAACAGCCAGACAAATAGTCTGGAAATCAGGCTCAAGTTTTTGAACAGAGGATGGAAGAATTTGTAGCTCTGGGGTGAGACGCTGAATGGAGAAACACTCCCGTGACGATACGACACGCATGTATTGAAGGCGCACGCAGACTTGCATGCACCCGCACTCGCAGAACAAAACTCTACTCGTATCAGCACACAAGCACAAACAGTCAGTGGGACACTTTGGGGACACGATCTGCGCTGTTAGCCCTCTCCTCTCTGCTCGTTTTGATTGGGCCCACTTGCTTTTACGAGAGCTCTGAGCAAATCCAACTGCTTTATTGAGACCAGTTCCCCACCTCCCCTTCTTCCTTTCTTATTTTCTTTCTTCCTCAGACATATAGACCCACAGTGCATAAACAGCCCTCTTCATTAGATGTCTTGTTCTCCTAATAGAAGTCAAATAAAGTATGACTTTATGTTACAGCCAGCTGGTTAACATTCATAAAAGGGTCCTTGTATGGCCCCCAAGAAAGAAAGAAAGAAAGCAAGCAAGGAAGACCGAGAGAAGGTCTAGTTATTTTCCAGTCACCGCAGTATTTGAGTGGCTGGTGGACCGTGAGTGTTATCAACCTAAACAAATCACCAAACCACGGCCCTAATGCAGTCGGAGGGAATGTTGGATTTATTTTTCTTTCAGGAATACAAATGGTTTTGTAATAAAATTTGGGTGCAGGCTTTTGGGCTTAATGGCTGCCTCTTGACAAGTGTAAATGAATGTGCAGTGAGGGAGCGAGAAGGAAAACCAGCGAGAGCAGTAGTAGCTGCAGTGAGAAACAAGGTTTGAGATGAAACATGCTGTTCTTGCCTCTGACACACACACACACACACACACACACACACACACACACACACACACACACACACAGAGTCTGCAAGCAATTTAACACTGCAAAGTATTCTCTTCCTTGTTCAGCGAGACATTTTCATTAATCTACACAGCTAATGCAATCGTCTGTGTGTCTGTGTGTGTGTGTGTGTGTGTGTGTGTGTGTGTGCTGTTGAAGTGTGTTGTGGTCTGGCAGAGGTGGTTGATGGAAATGTGCTGAGTCGGAGCTGGGAGGATGTGCAGCTGTTAAGAAAACGGGCTCAGCAACGTGTGTGTGTGTGTGTGTGTGTGTGCGTGTATTAGTCTGAGTTTCTTCTGTCGTTCTATACCCTCTACAACTCTCTGTGGTAATAATCACTACACTGTCAGCTTTTACAGGTGCTTCTTTGTCTGTATGTGTGTGTTAAAGTGTGTGAGTTGTGTGTGTTTAGGTGGAGTTAAGTGCATCTGTCCCTGGTGGATGTGATAGAAATCAAACCCTTTCTGTCGGGCTGTTACGTGACCTTGGCTTAAATTAACTGCTTGAAATCCACCCCATTCATGATGGATTAATCCTGCTCGACCGAACGGGCTGTCCTGAAAACATATTCGTATACACTCCCACATCTTATTGTACAGGCAGATAATATCTAACAGTGTAATATAATAGCTTTAGGAGGCATGTTGACATAATCGTCACAAGATAATGTGATTAAGTTACATATTGCTTGTATCTGTTATATGAGGAACATATGAATATACATGTATTTAGATTGATTGGTTATTTTTATAATCTATATCTATTCTTATAATAACGTTTGTATGTCTTAATAAGCTAGCTTTTTTATTGGTTTGTTTAGGAACTCTTAACATTTCGGGGGATAATGCAAGAGCTAAATGAGAAGCGGTGTGTGTGTGTGTGTGTGTGTGTGTGTGTGTGTGTGTGTGTTCGCACACAGCAGAAGAGAAGTAATCCAGCTACCAGCATGTACCTCTCGGGTTCTTTCTGGCACACGCGTGTAAACCCCGACGCTTTTGATGGCACTCTGATTATCAACAAGTCCGTCATATAGCACCTCCTAAACATCTGCTCTGTGTAAGTCTGCACGCCTCACACAAGCACCCCCAGCAAACAAACATGCACATGCTAATACCTACAGTATCTGTGTGTCTACACATCTTGCATTGGTTTTGTGTGTGCTAAATAACACCAACCTTTAGGGAAATATCGTCTTACAGCTTTACTACAAATCCAGAAATGATCACACACACACACACACACACACACACACACACACACACACACATGATGAAGTCTTGTTCCTTCTTTCCCTTTCCTCTTCATCTGTCAATTGTCCTCCTCTCTCCTTACTTTGCCCTTTCCCTTTCTCCCTCTCCTCCCCCTTTTTTCTCTCTGGAACTAATTTCTTCCCCTGTCGTGAGTCTGTTTCAGTTACTTCTCGATCTTCACAAGCTAAACGTGGCTTATAAACACCCGCAGGTCACAACCATTTTAAAATCAACCTTGTAAACACAAATCTAAGCAGTGGACAGATGGGGGGGAGGAGGATAACTTTCCACTTGCTCTGAAATTTAATTTCATCTGTCGAGCAATATGTGGTTTACAAATATGGATGTGTTACCTGCGAGAATAAATCGACTGTGGCTAAGAAAATTCAGAACTGCACCTCAATAATTTCTCATTAGAGAGATTTGTAAATACGGCGGCAGACGCACACACACACTCGTACATACACAAACAAATACACACGTCAGCTGCAGCAAAGTGAGCATGGCCCATGATTCTGGAGAAACACAAATACACACACAGCTAAATGGCTAATGTCAATGTCAGCATGAAGTGTAAAGACAAATCTGTCAGCAACCTACACACACACACACACACACACACACACACACACACACACACACACACACACACACACACACAGAGGGAAAATGGACTCTTTGCTGTCATGTCTTTTAATGTCCAGCCAAGAGACACATAGCTAGAAGCTGAGGCTGACATTTCCAGTATGTTATAGAGAGAGAGAGAAATAAACATAATAAATAGTGGGATTGACATCATTTGCTCTGGAGCTCCATTATTTAAAATAATAATAATAATAATGTTTTCATTCAGGAAGAGCTGAGAGGAACAGAAGGAGAGTTTATTTTTGCTCTTAGATTTTTAACTGCAAGATGTTACCAATATTCCCACACCAACAACGATTGATTCATATTTATTATATATATTTATTTTTATTTTGTACGACCACACATGTGTGATGAGCTCTTAGTGTTGCTGTTTGAATCAGTCATCAGTCATCCGCTGCCACAGGTGGCGCTCTACACAAGTTTAGGTGTCAACTCACTATCTCCAACACCAGACGTGTACACTAAAATTAAAACCAGAAAAGATGGCTCTCTTACTTTCAAACTGTAAATATGAATGGTGTGTGTGTGTGTGTGTGTACGTGTGTGCGTGCGTGCCTGATGCTGTAAAGTACATTTTATTTTCTTTGGCTCCTACATCTTAATTGATCCTCCACTAGATCTTTATGGACAATCTGCTTTCTGTCTTCACTTTCATGGATGCTCTTTAAAACCAAAGTATGTGTTCATGGGTGGATGTGTACATGTGTGTGTATCTCTGTGTGTGTGTGTGTGTGTGTGTGTGTGTGTGTGTGTGTGTGTGTGTGTGTGTGTGTGTGTGTGTGTGTGTGTGTGTGTGTGTGTGTGTATTTTTCATCTTGATGCAGAGCCAGACTTTGCTGTAGATGTGATAGAAACAGTTCAGGCCCCAACTTTCAACTTTTTATAGCTGGAAAACTGGAAGGAAGAAAAGATAATGTGTTGGTGTGTGAGATGGGCAAAACAAGAGGAGAGAGAGAGAGAGGGGGAGAGAGAGAGAGAGAGAGAGAGACAGGGAGAGAGAGAGAGAGAGAGAGAGAACAAGGGAAGTGTTGAAAGATTCACAACAGCCAACTAAAGCCCTGAATGTTTATTTTCCCCTAATTATGCATATGAGGCGTAACGTGATACGCTGTGCTGTGGGAATGCCACAAAACTAATTATGGTGTAACTCAAATCCTAATTAGCCCATAAACACACTCACTCTCACAGACACACACTTGCACACACATGCGTACACATGCAGTAAAAAAACCGTGTCTCTATTACAAACTGCTAAAAAGCTATTAGTATAGTTCTTGCTGTTGCACACACACACACACACACACACACACACACACTCCCCGAGTTGCCTCATTTACAGTTTACGGCTGAAACGCAGGCTATGGTATTTGGTGTTGTCGTTAATACGAGACTGTAAAGCTCACGGCTGCTGTTTAGGTACGTTAAGAAGACTGGGAGCTCCTATAAGCCACGTTATGTGGACATGTGATACTCAAGTGTCTAGACGATCTTGTACCGATTTTTCTTTTCTTTGAGAATCCTCAAATAACGGCCCATCGTGTACAGCGAGGGAAGACGAAACATGCAAGTCAAAATAAGAATGCAAACTTTTGTTTTTATATTTTACATCAGAAAAGAAACTTGAAAATGATTTATGCAACTGTCCTGCAGCTTGCATTTCCCCCGGTAACACACTCTTGTTCATCAAACATGGACAATAAACAAAAAAAAGAGAATTGGGAAGAAGATTTCAAAGTGGAAAATGACCAAACTTCAGATGTGTGGGATGTATTCGGTGGCATTTTGTATAATTTCCCCTTCCAACACTGTGCGAGACGTGCTCCACTTGAGAGTTTCAGTCCTCATATGTCACAGTATCCTCACTTCTCCTGTTCCAGACATGGGTCCAGTGTAAACCAGGCATGACGAGACACTCTATACTCTGGTGTAGGGTTGCTGACTTGGTCTGAGCTACACTCTAATGTTCAAATCACTGGTGAACCGTACAGAAAGTTGTCTAGGCCTTGATTTCCAACAACAGATCCAGTATTTCTGATGTTACTTGTTGTTAAATATGTTCAGCGGTGTCATCCGGAGAAACATGGAAGCTGTAAATTACATGACACAGTTCTGTGTTTAAATATGGCACAGCGTAGTGTGTTGTAATTGTGATTGACTGCTGAATCATACTTGTGTTTTGTATTTGCAGAGCAACATAATGTGGTATAAATGCCTTGTTGCACATGCTTATCCCAGCACATTTCCTGTGTTATGAGAGTGCACATTTGTTTGTGCTTTTAAATCAAGATAGACTGAAATTTCAGGACATAATCCATTTTGTAAACTTTGATTAAATGTTTACAAGTGGTGGCGCGTTCACTTGGGCTAAAAGCATTTTTTTTTTGAACAAATCTAATTCATTTGAGTGGATTATCTTCATCAGTTGTTATCCTATCTTAAGACCCAACGCATGTAAAGAAATATAGCACCATAAGGTTTGCAGAAAGCCAGATTGGGTTAGATTAGAGGCAAGTCATTCAGAAAGGGGCACAAGGTGTGTAACTCTATCCAACGCTGGGCTCTCAGCTTCAATTTAACTGAAAACGCTGCAAGCAAAAGACCCTCCGTGCACAACCCAAACTCTGTAAGGGAATAACTCAAGCGAAACACCTTAAGCCTCTTTCAAACAAATTTGCTCAAATCAAAGTGGCACTTATGAATAATTACACCGGGTGTTTTTTAGGTTGGAATAAGAAGGAAAACAACAATTAACAGGGAAAGTTTTCCCTGATTTTCACCCCTCAACCTCGATCGTGGGCAGTTTTGTCGGCGTGTGTGCCCCGATAGCTCGGGGAAGTATCTATTTACTTAGTGATTAGGACAATTTGACTGTCGTGGGCTAGTAAATTCAAACCATTCACTCCGGCAGATTGGCTCAGACAACATCATCAAGCCACAACGTGAAACACACACACACACGCACACACACACACAGGCTTAACCCACTCTGCTCGACAGGCACACAAGACCCTCATCTGGATTTCTGTCTGTCTGTCTCTTTTTCTCTCCATGTTACCCTCAAACTTAAATAAACCTTCACATATAATTACCGCCAATTCTGTATATTTTCACGTCCTTTTTGGTGAAACACTCCAAACGAAAGGCCTCTGAGAGCAGAGCAAGTGCACGCGCCTCGATGAGCCAACGGCACACACGAGGCTTCTCAAGTCTGAAACTGAAAGAGCGTCTTTTATCGATTCAGAGGTAAAAAGGTAAGAGCAACACGAGTTCTGTCCTTCACTCACGCAGAAGCTGCCGTGTATTTGGTGTGTGCAGAAAGCCGATCTGCTGTTGCCACGTAGCGATGAAAACATTATCAGAGTCAATATTATGAGTGAGAAAAAGGTCCTCTTACGCAGAATGTGGTATTGTGGTCACGACTCGATGTCTCACTTATAGTAAGTGCCAGAGCTGGTAAAAGGGAGACAGTGGAAAGTCAAGTTAAACACTCAACCCGGAATCGAGTTTGGCGCCACCTGTGACCTTCTCACCCAAAACACACACACACAAAGGATCATACACACACATAGATTTAAATCACTTTGTTTATTTAGCTGAATTAAAGACGTTCTTTTACTTTCAGTTGATGGTCAGTACTGTTTTTTTTTTTAATGTTTGGAAAAGTAGAAATATATAAAATATCTTTAGAACTTTATTCAGTTTTTCTCTTCGACACAAGAGACGAGGAATAATTGATCGTTTAAAGGCCTGCAAAGAAGTAATGTTATTAGATTGTTACTTGATTGACCGTGACTAATAATAATAATAATAAAAAATTATAATATTGATGAATTATTTGATTGCACTTTGCAAGTACGTCATTTTTGAATCTGTTAACAACCGCACGGACAGCAGAAGTCTCCAGAGGCCAGATCTCCAGCTACAGTAGTTCCCTGAACGTCTCACGTCAACAAGTTTCATGTGGATGAATTTGCTGTGAAGCTTTCTGGTGTGACCAGAGCTTGAAAGGCTTATTATACAGTCTAGAAGTCTTTACACATCTGCAGTTCAGTTTGATTACTATTAAGGAGGAATATGATCAATATCCACACAGTAGCTAAGTTGTCTTGACTTTGGTCAAACAGTAAAATAATGCTGCAGTGGTTTATATTGAGGTGGGAGGAGTTCCAGGTTGTGTTGCAGCCCACAGTTGGAAGGCATTGGGACTATTTTTAGTGAACTTTCTCTACAGAGAAGACCACAGAGCTATGTGAAATGTGGAAAGTGGCCTTTAACATTGAAGTCACATTTCTAAATAGGTGGCCCTTTGCCTTGAATGTGTCTTTACGAGCCTGTGTCCTCTGTCTGCTTCTTGTTCTGGCTCCTGTTGATGATTGTTGATTGGCAGAGGGGCTCACCGGCACTGACTGTGTATTTGTGTGTTGAGTGTTTGACTGGGTTTCATATCATGTTTTGTGTATGT
Organism: Cottoperca gobio; assembly: GCF_900634415.1. Classification (NCBI taxonomy): domain Eukaryota; kingdom Metazoa; phylum Chordata; class Actinopteri; order Perciformes; family Bovichtidae; genus Cottoperca; species Cottoperca gobio. The sequence continues at coordinate 19,400,853 of NC_041369.1, read as the reverse complement.
GTGTAGTCGTGTATGTGTGTGGTGGAGGGGGTGAGATCTGGACAGTGTCCCTATGGCCAGAGAGGGATGTAAGTAATTACCAATTCTCCAAACACTACTTTGGCCTATTTAAACATATTACATGCCTCTCACAGCCACCGCAGGCCACTCCCTATGCAGTACAACCTGTGAACAACACACACACACACACACACACACACACACACACACACACACACACACACACACACACACACACACACGCACACACACAATAAGAACTACACTGCACTTGCAAGCTGCCTGCTATTAACCAATCATCATCACCGTCATCATGGTCATTATCATCATACAAGTGAGCAATGCACACACACACACACACACACACAAGCACACACACATGCACTCACACATGCACTCACGCACACACACGCAGGCACTCACACACACACAGTGCATGCCACAGACCAAGATCCTCATTGAGAGTTAATTTACACCAGTGTTGTTTTCGTTTAACTTTCGCTTCATTCTCTGGAAGGTAATCTGTTTTGTAAGCTCGCTAAGCCGCCGGCCATGTCCGTACAGCCCTGACTTGTCTTCAACAATTTATCAGAATATTGATCCATGCCAGGAAGTGCAATGCAATTTGTTGATTTTATTACTGGTATATCATTTTCCTCTTTTACTTTTGTGTCTTTGCCTTCATGTCTGTGTGTTTTCACATGTTGCATGTGTGTGTGTGTCAGATCAGCCACATGGCACATGTGTGAAATTGAATGTGTCCATTATGTACCACACAAGGTCTCGGGAAGTTGCTTCCGAAGGTCGGTGGATGGCAGATGTCCATGGCGTCTGTCTGTGTGTGTGTGTGTGTGTGTGTGTGTGTGTGTGTGTGTGTGTGTGTGTGTGTGTGTGTGTGTGTGTGTGTGTGTGTGTGTGTGTGTGTGTGTGTGATATATCTTCATCTGAAAACGGTCATTTGTTGCTTCCGTATTTTATCCTGATACGATACTAAAAATAGGTGTTTGATTACTAACTGTTCAATTTACAGGCAAGTAAACCGACTCACACGTTGTAGCTTTTAAACTTTGCACGGAGATTATTTTATGATATTATGATTTAATCAGATGGCAGAAACTATATGGTTAAAGTCAATTTTTAAAAGGTTTTTAATATATGGATATCTTCTGTAAATATTTAACTTCACATTATATTGTAATTGTACATAATCCATGAATATCAGATTATAGACATTTTAAGAAAAGTTACTCTTTTGAAAAATGAAAACATATTTATACGAGCCACTATCATAGACGTCAACATTATGGATTTAACTTTAATTGTGCCGGACTTATTTAGCAAGAGAATGATTTATAAATGGGAGCAAACATGACAACAGGGAGAAAAATAATTATGGATTTAAAAAAATTAACTAACTGTATAAAACAAAAACAAATGTGTTGCCTAATATACGAATACCTTCACTGAGTAATGCGACAGAACTCATTTGGATTGTTGACTCATCATTTCAAGCAGCAAAACATTTGTATGAAACCCTTTAAATAGCTTTAGCATAATTGTCACCTCCAGACCGACACGAAACAACAGCTGGAGGTTAAAACGGGAGAGCGGCCCTCTGACTGATGGGCAGGGAATGTGTGTCACACAAGGCGAAGGCCAAAAGGCAGACGGCGTGCCTCACCGCACGGTCCTGCCCACGGCCCTGATAACTGATCTATCTGCACAGAGAGCGAGAGGCTGATTAGTTTAAGAGGGCCTGAGGGCTTCATTACAATATCACAACAAACAATTGTCGTGTCTCTGGAGGGATGGAAAACACATTATATGGTAGATATTGTAACACACTCCTGATTACAGCGTGGGAACATATGAAGCCATACTGTCAGTGTTTCACCCGATGGAAAGTTGTGTATAATTCTACTTTTCTTTTTACCCCCACATGCAACAAGTGGGTTTTAAATTGTAAAAATGAAAAAGAGGCTTAAATCTGGTCTTAACCTTTTACATCCTGTTGTTTCTTTGTTTCTGGGGAAACCCGTGAACTCCATATGGCTCATTAAACTTGTGAATTTTATTGTTAGTGATGAAATACATTTAACATCACAAACTCTCGACATTAACACTTTTAAAAAAATCTAAATATATTATAATTACTGAAATTGAAAGAAGTAAACGGCATACATTTTCAGGTTCCCGACAAAAATAAATAAAATATAACCAAACTACAGAATGCTACAAGAAATATATATATATATATATATATATATATATATATATATATATATTCGTTTAGAAATAGTTAAATAATTTAATGTAATTACATTTTTAGCAGGCAATGGTCATTTGACATGAAGAGTATACACTATTAAACAATTTCATAAAAAAGTGAATCACTCTGGTTAGCAGGTTGTGCTTTGCTGCCGCTCAGACAAAGAGCTGGTGTTGGGTTGCATTGCAGTGGCCTTTGCTCAATACTCACCATGCACACACACACACACACACACACACACACACACACACACACACACACACACACACACGCACACACACACACACGCACTTGAGTAACCCTTTGCTCAGTCCCCAAGCAAAGGTTATGTCCCACACACCACTTAACTCTCACTTGTGGGAGCCAGACTTAAACAGCTCATTCATAAATGTATGTAGTTGATACAAACCTTCATAAATAATGTGGTGTGTGACGATAAGCAGAATTTATGTTAAAAATATTACTGCATTTACCACTAAATTGTTTTGTTTTTTTACCAAAATGTATTTACATTTTGTTGATTATTTACAATCTTTATTTCTTAAAATGTAAATACTCAGAGTTCAAAATTCAGGACACAAATATCAAAAGGTTCTGTAATATATTTCTGGCTACATGTCTGCTCTGAACATGTGGGAGCAGACAAATATTCAAACTGTAAATGAAGCAAAACTCTGAGTAATAATGATCAGAATTGATGTCACGCAGAACATTTGTGTTCCATCATCAGCGTGCTGATTATCCACCTGACTAACAGCAGCCCAAATGTATTAAAGGTTAGGAACACGCTCATTACTCGTCAACAATGTCCAGAGCTCTTGTCAGCCCGATGATTAATGACCCTCTCACTTAGACAATATTGTTTTAACATGATTTCTAATAGAGCAACTTGAACTGCCAACAACGCACAGAACAAACTGCAGAGTAATCTTTGGATAAAGCACAGAACATTGACACTTATGCAACATAAACTAAAGTGCAGTGGACAAAGCACAGACAGACACAGCAGCTTAGTGTGTGGCGAATCATTGGCTAATATCTCAGTGGGCTTCACATTTTTGCTGTTTTTCATTTACTGTAGGTAATTGAATATTACCCCCGGTCTGTTATGTGTATCCAGCACTTACAAAGTATATAATTAATATAAAATGCTTCTTTGCTTCAGTTTGACAGGAAGACATGCTTTGCTTTTTATTCCCGAATGCAGTTTATATATAACAAATATCAATACTAATAGGACAATACAAAAAGGAAAAATGTAACTTGTAACCCATTAATATGACAAGAACATACTTTAGTTAATTCAAAATTAAAAAACAACTAAGCTTTTTTTCTTCTGTGACATAAATTCTACCCGACTCTCCCGGTGACGACACATTTCAGTTCCAACTAAACACCCACACATCATTTCAAAAGTGTTTAAACGGGGAAATCCTAAAACTCTTGCCACCATTATAGACACAGAAAATGTGTCTTTGTCTCGGTTTCAGCTGCAGTGAATTAACAGCGACAGAGTTTCAAGGCTGAGCTGGCCTCATCCCACTTAAAGTCTTCTCTGCTAGTGCCCTCTGCATGTGTGTGTTCTCTGTGTTCTCGCTGAGTGAGGGAAAGCATGCTACTTTCATTGGTTGTCATTAATTGTACATTTTGAGTTTGATGATTGAAGTCAGTGCATCTTTTCTACATATGTACTCGCAGGTAAAAGTTCAGTGTGTGTGTGTGTGTGTGTGTGTGTGTGTGTGTGTGTGTGTGTGTGTGGTTTTGAAGGCGTTGGTTGGGGGGCTCAGCAGGGACTGCAGCATGGAGTCTTAATTCAATTTAAAGCTCCATGTTTTGACAGGAGTTAAGAGTTAGCTGGGGTGGCAAGAAAGCTCAGCAGTCTGCACCGTATAGATCAGAAACACACACTTATATATGCATGTACCCGTGCGCACATGTGTGCACACACACACACACACACACACACACACACACACACATTCAAGGGAGCACGTAATGGATAACGGTCAAACTTGCAAGTGTGATTACCAACATGACTGCTGAAAGATATTTTCAAATAAATGAAGACACATGAAGCAGTGAGATGGTGTTTAGCGCCGTCCTTTAATAGAATGAAATCACAATGTTTCCATCGTATTATCAGTTAGTTTCATAACTGCCAGGATGTATTACTGCATAATTTGATCCTGAGGAATAGAGTTAAATAACCGGCAGCACTCGTTCTGCTAATAAGTGCCTTGAGGAAGAAGCAGTGGTGATGTTCAGCGTAAAATGCTGACGATAAACGCTAATAAAATAAGCACAAATTAATAAATTCAAACGAGACAGCTTTTCTCTGTCCGGCCTAATTACACATATCTGGGATGAGATGTGTGTACGTGTTTGTGTGACTCACAAATGCACCTCAAAGTATATTCATGTGTGGGAATGTGTGGCCCCCTGGAGACAAAAAGCAATATGTTTGAGATTTGCATAGAGCTGGGAGATAATATATTCTAATTGTGTATATTATTAGTCATTCTCCCATAAGGAGCAGGTAGATAGGTATGCATTCAGCCTAAAGGGGAAGCTATGCATGCTTTGTGAAGTCTGCAGTGTTGAGTCTTTGTGTGTTGGCATATCAGAGTCTGAAACAAGGTGCTGCTGTGAGCTTTTTGCAGCGTGTTTGCGGTCAGATGCGTGTTTGTATGTGTGGTGTCTGGACCGTGTTTCCACAGAGTCGACTGTGTGTGTGTTAAATTATAGACACAGGAACACAGAAGTGAGAGAGGAATAGATGGAGAGGGAAAGAGAAGTGATTGTGGTATCCTGGTTGGTAGGTAGGTTATGGGGCCTATCTGTTTCACGTCTTCCCTTCCCATCGTCTGGTTTCCTGCCATTGATCAGAGCAACCCTCCTCCTCCTCTCCTTCTTCACTGATGGACAGAGAGAAACCTGATCGTCGAGCAGGGGTGGGGGGGCGACAGAGCGAGGGAGGAAGGAGAAGAGAAGGGTAAAGGCATCAGGGCTCTGCAGCCTCCTCTTGTCAACCTACAGAGATCCCTGCAAAGAGCCACCTCACAAATGGAGTATCTTATTCTGCCCAAATCTAATTTCTCCATTCCTCTCGGCTTTACTGTAAAGTGTGTGTGTGTGTGTGTGTGTGTGTGTGTGTGTGTGTGTGTGTGTGTGTGTGTGTGTGTGTGTGTGTGTGTGTGTGTGTGTGTGTGTGTGTGTGTGTGTGTGTGTGTGTGTGTGGGGGGAAGAGACACCGAGGGATGCGACAGAGACACCGAGGCAGGGAGATCGTTAGTGGAGAAGCCAGTGTGAGAAGGAGAGAGAGTTTTCCGTGGAACAGATGTTGGAGGAGGTGTCAGTCACTCGTATCATGGGGACCCTGTTTGCTGCAGCACCCTCAGAGCCATAACACAGCCCCCCCGTCATCCTCCGACACACACATCCACACTCGCACACATCCACACGCTGGGATTTTGAGTGGCAGTTGCGCCGCTGCTCTCGCCTGCCGGGGGGGGTCATCACCCCGTCCATCTGTTCCTGATCGCCCCCCCCGACGTGGAAGTCTGTTGCCTCACAAAGCCCTGTCCCCTGAACACACACACACACACACACACACAAAAAAAATAAGTGTACAAAATAAATGAGTGTTTGAAATGTTCAAAGCTTCATGTAAATGTGAAACATCAGAACAGAGAGACTCAACAATGGGTCGGGGTCAAATGAGCTGCACAGCACAGCGGGGAGGACTGCTGTGCAGAGCAGCACGTTTTAAATCTGGCTCTACAGGTCTCAAAGTGTTCCCCCCCCCCCCTGCGTCTACAGCACAGATTCAACTTAAGTGTCGCCAAAGGGTGGGAAGGGATGCGATGGTGTGGCGTGCGTCTTTGTCAATTTTTACCGGATGTGTCGGGAACCAACATATGCGTTTGTGTGACGTTTGAACAGAATGAACATTTTAAACAGAATGATTATCTTTATTTCTTTTAAAGATCATTTCTTTATGTGTGATGTAATCCCGCGGGAGCATTTCTTTAAGTAGCCTAATTAAAATGTTAGAATGAAATCCGGTAAATCACGCTTCACTCACATCAACGCATCAGGTAAAAATAAACACCAGATATTTTTTGAAAAGAATATAATCTAATTGCTGTTTGCAGCCAAATAATTAAATATTAATAAAGCTGTCCATAAATGTGTTTTCAGACCTTTTCCTCAGCTTGCAGAGAGAATGTAATTCAAGTTTAATTTAATTAATTTCACCGATTGTAATCACATGTAACGCCACTTACATTCTGAGCATCATATTTCTCTGTTATGATCCATAACTTTTAGGTTTTTAAATTGGACCAATGGCGTCTCGGTTTACCTGCTGGTTATTAACGCTCAACTGTCTCGTTCATCTGCAGCTTCCCTTTATGACATTTGAACTCTTTAATTAAAATACAAACAAAGAGTTCAGTTTCATAACGCAGAAGTATATTTGATGTTTGGATGATTTATAGCCAATAATAAGTAACCGCAATCTGACAATTGTTGGGTATTTATTTCTGCTTTGGCCACAAAGAGGCAGTGCCAGAAAGTGCTCCGGATCCTGTTACTCCACTTTATTACAACAAATAAGCATATCGTCATTTCTTCTTGTGTTTTTAATATTAAAATGCTTTTTCCTCACGATTTATTCAAATATCAGGAATAAAATTCAAATATTTTTTTCACATTTTTCTTTCTCTTTCTCAAACGCATTTCTTTATTTCATGGATTTCCTTCTCGTTCGGCGCTCTCTCTTACAACTCAAGCCAGACCTCGGGTCAATACTGCAACCTGATAGGCACACACAGTCTGGTCCCTAAACCCCTGCAGGCTCCTACCTACACGGTCACATCCACACCAACACATTATTCACCTCTTGTCTCCGCAGAGCAGTCGCAGTGAAGGGGGGGGGGGGGTACAAATAGGCGAAGAGGAGACATGTTGATGAGGTTAATTAAGCATGACGATGCCTCGGTGCTGTATCCGGGCTGTGGCTGTTTCACAGATAAGGATGTGTTATTAAATGATTGGGTGACTCTTACGTGGCGCTGGATGGCGTGACAAAACAAACTCAACCTGACAAGCGTTCTGTTAGAGGCGTACCTTTTTTAGTTTACATTTGCTGTAGATTGTTAGCATGAACTGTAACTGCAGTGTGCGAGTTTCTGTCCCGAGGTCAGTGTTATTACAAGCCACAGATTATGAGTGTGAGTGTCAGCACCCTTCACACAGTTTCCAACTCTGACAAATGATGTGAAGAAAGATAGAAATGAGACTGTTTGTAAGATGTACTTCAGACATCAGTAATAACAGCATTTCTTTGTTTATATTCATAGAGTTTAGCAATATTTAATTCTCAAACAATACAGTTCAAGACCTTCGAATGAGTAGTTTTTTTCAGATGCATATTTAACTGGCAGCAATGGGGGGGGAGGGGGGGGGGGGGGAGAAAAAAAAAACCTAAAAACCAGTAAGTGTTCATTTTATCTGCAGAGGAAATCTCCCACAGATGTGTATGCATTCATCAAACTGACCAATCTCCTCCGCTTGCCTGTACTTGTTGCTGAGCTGCCATTGTGTTCCTGCTCTGAGAGCTGGGAGACGCAGACCCTGAGAGGCTTTTTGGGGGATTATTATGGGCTATAAGGAGAAACATGCTGGTAGTGGCAGAAAGCTGGGTGAAGTGGTGGGAGATGAGTGGATGTTCAGGGGCTGTAAATCCAAGCAGGATGGGAGGATAGAGAAGATGAGCTGAGGATTGCCTGTTTCCCCTGATATAAATGACTGTATATGTATTTATGATAAATGATCGCTAAGGGCCAAACTGTATGCAAGTGTGTGTGTGTGTGTGTGTGTGTGTGTGTGTGTGTGTGTGTGTGTGAGAGAGTGTCTGAACATATGGTATGTGTAACTGTAGACAACACAAAAGACAAAATACACATTGTAGTATCAGCCACCAGTGTTTGTGCAAAACCAGAAATGTCTTGAAGTTTAGCACTTTTTTAAAAGAATGTTATTTATGACAAACATAAGATGGATCTGTCCCCCCCCCCCCCCCCCCCCCCCCCCCCCATTTTATTACCATAAATCTGCCTGACAGATCTTGAAGTCATCATCTTTGTTTATAAGAAGACTCCCAATCTGATTTAACATTGCAGGGAAAGCAAAGCAGTCCATCTAAAGAGACTCTGTTGTTTATAAGCCAGTGATAAAAATAAATAAAAAAACAAAACACATTTGCCCGAGGCATCTTGTGGTACCTCCTCTGTAGTTTATTCCCACTCTGCTGAGCTAATAGAGTCAGATAATGAATTTACTCCCAGTCACCAAAGCAGTTTTTAATAAAAGGCAGATTCCCTCTCTCAGAGTGTTATTGCCAGCAGTGTCCTTACCACCTCAGAGACTCGCAATTATACCCTAATGGCATTATGCTCAGTTATTAGCATTAAAACTGCTCCTACAATATATGCAAAGTTATCATTTCCAAATCTTTAAATAAACAGATGAATACATTTATGTAATGTATTTATTTTGCAGACATTTTATATTGCACACAGGCGCTCACAGATGTATAGAAGTTCGGGCCGTGTGAACTCTGCATATGTATTTGTCAGAAACATGAAGCAGATTTATTTTAGCCAATCTAATTAGCTTTAAATTAAACCCTTAACCCCTTGCCCACATATTAACCGACTGTATAAAGGCATTACAGTGTGTTAAGGCACCTTCACTTTGTTGGTCACTGGTGGAAAAGGAGACATTTTACTGTGTAAATAAATGATTTAATGCATTGAAACCTTTTCCCTTAATTCACCATGAGAAACTTCACCAAAAAAAAAAAGCCCACGGTTATGTGAAGGAAATTAAATGATTTCATTTTCCGTGCCTGGAGAAGAGAAAGAAAAACAACAGCTGTCGTATTTGTAGGAGTTAATAAATGTCATGGCCAGAAATGTAAGTTTATGCCCATGACCAGCGTACACACCCTGAGCGAGGCTGCTGTACGGCGGCAGAGAATATACTGAGCTCCCTGTGTTCTCTGACCCTGCACACCAACAGCTCTGCAAACGTAGCCGACTGTAAAACAAGCTGCTTCCTAATTCTGACTTTGTCACTTGCTGTCTTTGATGCGAGCGGATAAGAGGGATTTAAAATACGTTCTGCATCAGTGGACTACAATATAGATATTAATTCTTAAACAAGAATCCCATCTAAAGCAGTTTTAATTAGATTTATTTTGTATGTTCTGCTAGTTTGCAAAAACAAACTTATAAAAAAAAGTATACAAAGGTATCTATTTTTAATTAAATAAGACTTACCGTACAGTTGTGTAAAACAAGTTAGATTACCTTGCAATTCTCTGTGCCCCCATTAATCAACTTTATTAAGCAATTCCATGAGTTTAGCTTTTCCTGAATTCTTCTACAGTATATGATATTTTTTCATTATTACATTTTTGGCCTTCAAGTCCTGAACATGTCGCAGAACTACACACCCGTCCTGCACCTTCCTCAAGCGAGGAAACACTCCAATAACTAATCTAATAAATACAGCCCGTAATAAATCACTAATAATGTACAGAAGATCCCTTTAACAGCTTTGGACTGTGCATCACTCAGACCCCCGGGTCCCCATTCTCCGTACCCTCTGCACTAATGCAGCGCTAATGCAGTGAACGGGGGGCTTGTTTTTATTAGCTAGTGTCCCACTGTTTGGATAATCTCTCGATTTGCCAAAGCCCCTCGTTGACAGCCCTCCTCGTCGAGCCCCGAGCTCCTACAGGTGTCCAAACATCAGCTAATGGAGCCGGCAGGATCGTTATGCGAGAACACAGAGAGAAAGACACACACACACACACACACACACACACACACACACACACACACACACACACACACACACACACACACACACACACAGATATATGGACTCCATTTTGTCAATGCAAGATTTTTTCACTGCTGATTCATCATGGAGATAGCTTTGGTAACTCTCACTCTGCACAAGCCCAGACAGACATCCTATTAAAGAAAATATGAAAACCAAAATAATGTGCTCAATAGGGCCACTCGGACGCTTGGGGCAAGTTCCTCTTCCACACCGGCTGTCTAGCAATCAACGCATGTCAAACACAATAGGCATCAACTACAGTCTGTGGATGAGTACCATGTGACTACATATCCTGGCCAAACTGTAAAGCAAGAGCGTAACTACTGCATTAACGTTGATGATAACACAGGAAGTACACAGCTAAAAGCTCTGATGACAATAAGTAGGAATTGTTTTCATCATTTCATCCACACAACATTGAGATGGTTTCTCTGATAGGTTAACATTTACTTTTTGTGTTTAGAGGAGACTTTTGAAAAAAGTTATTTGCAAGTTTATTCAAAAACTTTAAGTGGAAAATGTCAATAAAAAATGCTAATTTGTAGTTAATTTCAGAGTTTTTGTGTAATAAGTGTAACCGTAAAATTAAAGGATTGTCTCCTTAATGAGCTCACATGTTACACATCTCGTTATATATGTCCCACCTCTCTCTATCAGTAGGTGTTAATACCTTAAAAGGAAAATACAAGCAGGAGGAAATCAACCAAAGTACTTAGAAAAGTAGTAGTACCTAAAAGTGTAACTGAAGTACATCTTGATTAGTATTTCCCTCCTCTGGTGTGTGTGTGTGTGTGTGTGTGTGTGTGTGTGTGTGTGTGTGTGTGTGTGTGTGTGTGTGTGTGTGTGTGTGTGTGAAGCTGCAGGGAAAGGGAGTGCAGTAAGAGAGCTGTGTATGTGATGGTTTGCCATGTCAGCCCATTGGAATGGTTGATGAGTTCACACCAAGAAGGCCCGGGTGATGATGGGATAGGTCTTAATGTAGACAGCCATAAACACAGCAGGCCATCTCTAATCCTGAGAGGCTCCTTTGTGTACCTCACGCTGCACAAACTGTTTTGATGAATCTCCCGACCCCTGACCCTTTGATGACGGATGGCGCTCTGAGGGGAAATGTAACCAGAAGGCAGCGGATCGCCTGGCCATCCTGTTTGGGAGATGAAATGGACTCTTGCTTCATCATCCCAGTTTTTTTGCTATGATGTATTTAGTTTCAGCCTCGTGTGGCAGATGGCTTGTGGAGGATAACATCACTACAATGTGGAGGATTTAATCCGGCCTTTTTATTAGCATGAATTACAATCTTTAACAATTAGAAAAAAATCCACATTAGTCATTGAATAATAAAGAAAATAATGAATTTAATTCACAGCTAAATGTCATTCATGCAAACTCACTTCAGTGACTGAAGATATCCTTTGTAGTAACTGAACGGGCTGAAAAAGTCCGCTCGGAGTCAAATCTGAAGTCCGATATTGAAGCGGTTAAACATCTGCGGCCCAGACACAATCGCTTGTCATGAAATCTAAACTAGGTTTCTACCACATCATACAAACACTCACACAGCATTACACTCGCCATCAATCATCATTTCTTTTTACGTCAGTATTGTCAATCTAAAGTATAGAATGTTAACCACTTCATTTGTTTGTATTCGCTTAACATGATAATAGTTTATAATACCAGTAATTACATGTCATTCAATTAAATGATTAGGGTTAAAAAATAATATAATTTATTTTCTCAAACTGAATTATTCTTAAAATGATTAGCTGTGAATTTGATGAGAATTTGAAGAAAAGAAACAGTATTAATTATATATTTGCGTAAACGAGAGGAAGTACAGTTCAAACAGAATGAGCTGCACTGTTCTCACTGACCTGAAAATCATCTCGGGGCCATCACACACACACACACACACACACACACACACACGCACACACACGCAGCGATGGCACAGTCACAGTCACAGATCGGGTCATGTCTCCTTGCACAGAGCCTGTTTGTGCGAGCAGAGCGTTTGTGAACCTGACAGTGGAAAATGTGAGCCGCTTCCTAAGCCTCCATTTGGTCTTGGCGTTTTGATTTGTTTGACAGGGAGAGAAAATTATAACAGCGGGGGGAAAGAAATATGAAAATATAACTGGTGGTAATACTTTCAAAACACAGATATTTTCCTTGCTGTCTATGCAGAACTCATAGTGGGAGTCTGTGTGTATGCTTATGTTTGTATGTGTGTTTACACAGTGCACATGCATGTGTGTGTGTGTGTGTGTGTGTGCTGTGTGTGCATCAGTGTGCAACACGACAACAATGAATCATCTTTACTGATGACATGGTACACTAATCGTTTGTCTATATGTTGCAGGTTTGTTTCCATATCTCAAGGGTCTTCTTGTGGTCTCCTCACCCTTTTCTCTGACTTGATTTTATGATCTTCATTTCATTTCATTCATTTATTTATTTATCCAGTCTGCATCATTGCTTTGATTCTCTGAGCCCGCGGTTATTTTGTTTTAATGAACGCCTCATACTTCTCCTTTGTTAAAGTCGGTCACTGAACTCTTCAGTGTAAACCATCTCATTGGAGATGATGGTTCAGTTGAGCAGAGGAAACACAGACTCTGATTATTCATAAATCTGGCATATTCACATGACCGAGTGAGTACGCTCGGAGAAAGTGACACCGCAGGAGGAAAAATTCAACTTTCTCTGTGTCACAACGTCTTTGTATCCCTGATTTCAATCCGTATGTCTTCACTGCATATATTGTTAAACACCATTACTTTTCACTTTGACGAAAAGCACCTGATGCTGCCAAAAGGACACTTTTTGCTACCGTGGACCCTGTGACCTGTGACCCAGACACTATCCCTCGTTATAACGCAGCAGAGCCCGGAATCACCCCAAACATATGAACGTAACACTACATTTTAATGCACCGCAATAGCTTGATGTTGATAAGATATAAAACTGAGTATATAGCGAGTAGAGCTCTGATTTTAGCCGTGTTTGTGTTTGAATCCAGACGAATCACTCATCAGCTCCTGCGTACAGTATGCGCTACAGCTACTGCAGAACAACTCACCTCCCCAGAGAGCGTCGAGATACAGTCAGCTTCAAAGAACCACAGAGGCTGTCTAATTGGTTCCCAGCAATAACACAACAGCTACTTTCACTCGGCAGGGCGAGAGTCGAAATGTAACTGTCACTGTGTTATTTGCTGCGGTAAAACTGTAAAACTGTAGCCCAACGTACAAAGTAAATCTTGTTATGACACAAAAAACGTCTAATGATTTGTTTTCTTTTTAGTGGAAGCCTTGGACGTGAATAATGAATAAACCTTTGTCTTGTCATGGAAACCCGGCCAGAAAGTGGTGTTCTTGCCACGACAGTAGTGGACGCAGTCTTTATTGGACGACGCCGCACTAGCTAATATATCAGACAAGTTTGTGGTGCCACGAGTCGCAGAGATTAAATGACTGTTCAGTGTTTGGGTTGCGAGGGCTGAGTGTTGGCCATCGCTCCGATGCCAGAAATGAACCTAAATCACACAGAGGCAAAAAACAGACGTAGAAAACACTGATGCTATTGTGCAGTGTGTGCAAAATCCCAGCGAGGCTGTAGGGTGGTGGAGAACGGAGGTAAGGAAAGAGGAGGAAGACAGATTCGTCTGAAAAAAGAGAGGCAGGAATGAGGTAATTAAATGAAACAAAGGAGGTGTGAAAGAAATGCAAGAAAGTCATGGAAGGACTTAACGGATAAAATGAGGGGGGAAAAAAAGACAAAGCGGAAGAAATTGAGTGAACGAGAGGGAGTTGTAGGAGAATCGATGCGGCGTCTCTCCGTTGGGACCGAGCTAACAGCGCCGCAGACCGTGGATCTCAGGTGTCCAGTTGATGGCTGATGCATTAGGCTGCTGATACCCGCCGCTTTGGGTTCAAACACACATTTTCTTAATACAACATGAGCCCATTTCCCCCCCTCATTAATCATGTAACCTGATTAGGGCTGGAGGTCTGGCCTGTACTGAACCCTGCTCCCCTCGCCGCCTTTCATTTTGTCAGGCTTCTCATCACACACACATGCAGGGATACACATGTGCATGCTTGCAGACATATTAACCCCTGGTGTTCCCTGTGTTTAAAGGTAGATCTGTAAATAATTGAACTAACTCTGTCGTTTTTGTTATAATCAAGTGATTATTTTAGAAAAACCTTTAGTTGGCCAGGGTCTGTCTGAGCCATGAAAAGACCCTTCAGTGCTTTTCTCTGTGCAATCTCACTACAAAGGGGCACTAAAGTGGTCCACATGGCTCCCTTGTCAGCATAAGTGCACATGTGATTGGCCCAAATGTTCCTTTTGGTATTGTATTTTTGAAGTTGTCAACAAATGCCATGACAAAAAGAAACAAATATGTCACTCTGTCTATGAATACTTCTGTGACTTCTCCATCCTGTCTGTGGCACTCGGCCTCAAGCTCATTCATTTTTACTGAGGCAAAGAGAAATACGCTACATTAGTCTTCATGGGATTATTTGGGGGATAGCATATCATATCAGACTCATCCTTTAAGGCAAAATGAACTCTAACCATCATCCTGCCCCTTTAATAGTCTGTGCACACCGCTGCACCCATATATACTACACCAGTGTGCCACAGACGTGTATGGCAACACATTTCTTACTGACATAATTACAGGACACATGAAGGACACAGCACTGTGGTGTCATATCTGCAGGAGACGGAGTTGTCTATTTGACGTCAGTGTTATGATTCTGACTCATTTCAGCTGCTCATCAGGGCGCAGAGTGTGACAGACAGGCTGACAGACCTGTTAAACATAATACCACTGAGCTGAATATCATTCTGCTCGTCATCGACAGGTGACAGGTCCAATCATTGATTTGCTCACTCTCATTGTCGTGCAGTCTAAGTGAGCTGTGACAGATAACCTGACCCGCGTTTCATGTTTCCCCTTTTCTCTGACTTTCACATACACGTGTCTGTAACACACTCATACGAACACACACTAAATGTTCACGTATTCACAGATTATTCTCCCTCTGCTTCGCCTCGTCCTCCTCTCTCTATGTCGTTTCTCTGCCATGCTTTCTACCCGTGGAAACCCACACGTGCAGGGATTATTAGTTTACAGTAAAAGCCTTGAAGCCTTCTCTTTAATATCACAAACAATTATTACGTCATGTGTAAACACACACACACACACACACGCCCTTGTACCCACAAACAAACATGTCATCCTACTTTCGAGACTCAACTCATTCCTTAGTACAGACACACATGTGTCTTTATTTCAGATGAGAGGATGTGTCAGATGTTCCTCTATGATTTCATGTTTCTGCTGCTTTTACCTCAGTGCATGGAAATACTGTACAGTGTGTCCACTTGAACTTCATCTGACTCTCGCTTGTTTGTAGATGCGTACACACACCGGCTATATTTGCATGCACGGACACACACAAACAGTCGACACTGTACATCTGTAATCCCAGATATTTATATATAAGGTTTAATTTCTGCAGTTTACTTCTTATAGAATCCATTAAAACACTGGATTATAGAGACACTTTAATCTCCCTAGTTTGCCTGGTGCTTCCTTTGTAGTATAACTTCCTGGTGTAATCTTAATGGCTCAGTTGAGTATAGTATATATATATATATATATATATATATATATATATATATGACATTATGAAGGCATGGAGCGTCACTTTTACCTGTTTGAGTATTTCCAGTGCTGACTGCAGGGAACTCAACTTTTTTGTTCTGCATTATTTAATTTCCCTATGCACCTATCAGGTGTGCATCCGACAACACTTAGCTTGAATATGTTTTATGTTGAATAGGGTTTAGGAGTGGGATATCAGATAAAGAGGAAGTTTAGCGATGACGAGGGAAGCCAGAGAAGTGGGATTGTTTGTTTCACTAATTCACATTTGTCTTGAATTTGTTTTACTCCGATTGTTACATATTGAGGTCATCATTGAAGAAATATGTTTTTGAGTTAAATCTCTTTAAATGCAACACACAATCAAATTAAATACGCATATTTGTAGCATTAAATGTAGCAAACTGTCCAGCTTTGTATAATAAATTGAGCCACGATATGAAGTACTTTTAATTTAATTTGATCGGTCAGACCCTCTGGAAAATGAATTCTTATGCTTTTAATGCTAAAAGTCCCCCTCCCATTGTACCCTTTGAAGTGACACATGCTGAACTTATGCTATCAGACTAGTTTGTGTGTTGGACTTGTGTTTTGCTGTTGTGCAGGTTGTGATAAATATTTCTGCTACCTGTTGACATAAACATAAATGTACATAAATAATCTTATACATGTTCGTCCTGTCAGTGACTTGCCATCTAATACACATTATCAACAGTCACGGCCTCAGTCAGAGTTTTAGCAGTTATGCAGAAGTAGTGTGAGAAAACTGTTCTACAAATCCTTCTGTGCTAATAACGTGTCGCCAGCAGCAGCATCCTATTGGTGAAGCAGCAAAGATCTGCCTGTCAAATAGTCTCAACTAGTGTGAGAACGCAGGAAGCGCCAGAAAACAGAGAAACAAGAGCTGTGTGTGTGCGTGTGTGTGTGTGTGTGCGGCTGTGTTGTGTGTGTGTGTGTGTGTGTGTGTGTGTGCGCACTGAGGGACCTGGAGGGCCATAACAGACCAGGTCAGGCTGGGTTTACATGCCTGACACACTGTCACAGATACCCCCGCTGTGTCCGTCACTCAGCACGTACACACATAGACCCAGACAGTGACATACAAACACACACACACTCACATGCACACACTTAAACACCACCAGTCTCCGATCAGTATCTGTCAGTAAAAACACAATAACGTTAATCAGAAACATGTTTTGGACTCTTGATAGTCAAACAATCACACGGCTTTCGTTAGTTTGTTGCTTTTTATGAGAAAAATCTCTTTAGGAAGTATAATCCCCCAAAATTAATAACCGCAGAGGTGTGACTTGTGTACAAACTAATTAAGTTTATTTCAGCTGAAATATTACTATGTAAAGGACCTAATGTCTTTGTTTCTGTGAATGTATTCTTGCCAAACTATTAATTCCACAGGCAAATGAGTTGCACATATAAACATTTTTTATTAGAAATTCTATATAGTGATGAGTTTTCAAGGGAGAATAAAATCAGAGCGTTGTGTGTCGGCCTGTAGTGGAACTGTTTCATCATGGGGGTGCAAAACTAAGAGCAACCCCAAATGTTATTACCTGAGAGGCCTAGTTACAGTATTTCCATACAATGGCACAAAGATGAACATATGTTCTCTCTCTCTCTCTCTCTCTCTCTCTCTCTCTCTCTCTCTCTCTCTCTCTCTCTCTCTCTCTCTCGCGCTTAATCACACACACGGATGGTATTTCAGTCCATAGTAGGGACAGTGCTGCGCGTTTGAGCGTGCAGTCTGTGGGGTTTCCTGCTAGAGATTCATCCTTCAACTATCACAATGGCTCTGATACAAGATACCCATCCACACACACACACACACACACACACACACACGCTTACATTCAGCCCTTAGCCACATACAACTTGTATGTGAGAGCCGATACACCAAAGACACTCAGCCCATAATTCAAGAGATGGACAGTTTTACAGCCTCAGACAGCTTTCTTAGAAAACATTGTTTCCCTGTTGAAAAGCGCACAAGAGCTTTAGACTTAAAGATACTGTGGCTGTTAATCTCCCCTCCATAACCACACTCAGCTGGTTTGTGTGCACCATTTTGGGTCCAATGTAGAAATGTAATCTTTGCTCTGTAGAAGGGATTAAAAAGTGAAAAATGATCTATGTTTGCGTTAGCGTGTTGGCATGTAGGCACCAGACTGTGATGCATGTGTGCCATACTAACCCTGAGCCTTCCCTAATGAGACCCTGTGGTCTCCAGATCAATAAAGTGTTAAGTGGCCCTTTGAAAATAACATCGTAGTGTTAAGTTGGTCTGTCAAGCGTACGGTCCAGATGCTGGGCTGCAGCACTTCAAACTTAAGAGCTGCCATCTTGTTAACATGGATTTACTCATCAGCGGGTTAAGACAGACAAAGGGTCTCGGTACGAGCTCCTACACTTAGAGACAGTAACGATACATACACACAGATGCACATTTTCATGCTACGAATTCTGACTTTGCGTTTGGCTGTAAAGTAACTATTTGACTTGAAATATAGAGCGCGGAGCAGCAAGTAATGTTGATTTAAACTGCAAATCATTTTCGGAGGCGACCCGTGATGGCGGCGTGTTTTAACTTGCTCTTAGAATAAGAAACTATGACACTAATGGCCTTAAACAATAACTACTATTAAAGATAAATGGCTCTGAACAGGGCTGGACTGACATGACACAACATTAAAATGCATAATTTAGATTTAAGAAAACAATAAAGGACTGGAAATGTCTTCACCCTGTTTTATTGAGTGAGTCGGACCTCTCTCCCTCCTCCTCTCCCACCTTCACCACAACCAACTCCATCTTTCCAAAGAGCCTCACTCCGTCTCCCACCCACAGCCTAGCAACACACACACACACACACACACACACACACACACACACACACACACACACACACACACACACTTTGGGGGCGAGCTAGCGAATTCCTGAGGGCTATCGGGTTTCGGGTTGCCTTGGCGACCTAGCACGGAGGCAGATCCATTAATCATTGAGAGCAGTTCACTCCAGAGTGGAGGTCAGACTGATTGCTGTGGATAGGGTATCATCCCAAAACACACATGCACGCTCGCACACACACACACAGACACAGACACACACACACACACACACACACACACACATAGACTCACTCACACACACACACACACATAGACTCACTCACGCACAAAGTGGACCAAGGACCTTGATTTGAATGAAAAAAGATTAGTCTGCCTCCCGTTCCACAACTTCAGTTACTCTTCTGAAGCACAGAGCCTACAGTATGCAGACACATGCAAACACAAACCCCAGTTAACACTCGCTCTTGCTTACTGTCTTGTTGCTTTCTCTTTCTTTGGCCTCAAAGACACACACACACACACACACACACACACACACACACACACACACACACACACACACACACACACACACTAAACAATCTCTCCCTCCAATGTTGTCTGGGCATCAGGGCGGCCGTGGCGGTGTCATGTGACGTGGCTGCGTGGAGCCGAGTGGATTAAGAGATTGGAGCTCCGCATTCATTTTTCAGAGACTCGGCTGAAACACTAGACCTGCACAGGTGTCTAGGAAAACTGAGAGAGCAAGAGAGAAAGAAAGAGAGAGAGATGGAGAGAGGGGAAGAAAGAGTCAGACGAGCAGAAAGAGAGCAGAGTTATATAAAATAAGATTTGTTTGCCTCACTTTTGCACATCATGTTTATGTATTTTGAATATTATTCTTTACTTACTTCGATTGGTGCATTTGTTATGAATGCATTGTGATGCCATAATAAGTAGACGGTGCTGCAACAGATGGAAAGATTTCAGTTTGGTGGAGCTGTTACAAGACATCCAAAGGTCAAAGAAAGGATCAAGTCACGCGTCTAAAATTGGTCGTGGCCCCCCGAGTCACCGAGATGACCTCAAAAAAGTAGTGGCGACAAAAAACTACGTGTTTTGCTCTTTGTGTTGCCTCGTGTCTTCTGCACTTAAACGCACCACAAAGAATACAGGTGATGGCCAGCGGACCTGTATGTTTTCTAATGATATCATCATCGTAATACCTCTACACCAGTGGAGTCTCTATATGCTTACACACACACACACACACACACACACACACACATGCACTGTAGAAATGTTTCTAAGAGAGAGTATTAAATGTAAACTTGCCGAACGCTCAGAGAGATTTATTTTTGAAGTGCCATTAAAGGCCAACTAGCACCAGTGCTCGATAGATTTGCAAAAGTAAGTAATGGTTGTCCACATATGGTCAAAGCACCATGCAAGTTCATTCACACACTTCATGCACACACACGTGCACGCGTATCTATCTCTAATGCAGTTTGTCCAGCAAGATTTACGGCGACCTGGGAAACTTGATGTAGACGGCCACAAATCAGCGTGACTATGAAATAGAGAGCCACATGAACATTTACACACACACACACACACACACACACACACACACACACACATGCACGTGCACACTCCAAATCTAAGCACATTTGTGTCACACACACAGAGAGTCACAGCCAAGACTCTTTTGAGCACACATGCACATGCAAACACACGTACTCACACAGGCACGTGCACATGCACACATGAAATATAGGTGCAGCCACTGCACCACTGAACAAGCTCCCAAAGGTGCCCACTAAATTTACTGGCTCCTCCAGCGACTTCAAACGCTCTCCATAACTTAGAGGCCAGACGATTTTATTGTTTCATGGAAGAAAGGACGGCGCAAAGAGAGCGAAGGAGTGGAAGATAGATGTACTGGCAAAACATGTCATCCTCCTTTGTCTCAGACAATTAAAAGTCTTGCACATGGACACAAATCTACACGTTGCAAGTGCATACACACGGCTGACTGAACACACACTCAAGTCCATCTTTAATCTTTTGTTTTTACTTATACCTGAGTGGACTCGCATTTAATTCATCTATAATCCAGGACACAACAGCAGAAGATATATTAATATTATTTTGAGTCCCTAAGTGTTTCTGTGTGAACCACCCTGTGAGTTTCTATCAGTGTAACTAGTTAAAACTAATTATGTTGACACCCCTCTCCTCCAGGTTATGAGGCAGCGAGCTGGTAGCAGATCTCGTTAATGTCCACTTCAATAGTAAAACGTTCCTTCTAGCACTGGACTAATGATAAGCTAAAGTGACGCGTCATGGACCCTGACAGCTTTAGAACTACCAACTAGTGTAGATGGAAATGGCTTTTATAAATTGGTGTGATTTAGAGTTAGGATATATGGCAGTGTTACAAACCTCTCGCCACACACCAGAGGATAATTGAGTAGATTTCGGGCCTGATTTACTCATCCCGACAATGGCGGTGGCGTTTTCCGGCGCTGGTCTGAAGCGATTATCTGCTCAGATGATCCTGTGAGAGGTTTACAGACATAATGTTACCGACTGGATCAGAGTCTTTCCGAATTAGGATCTTAAATCCTGCAGTGTGAGAGAACAGCATGGAATATTTAGGATTAGCTTTCAGTAGCCCCGTTTGAGATTAACAATAGAACTTTATATCCTACTCGCACTGCAAAATGTATAAGCCATGCTGATTCCGTCTTCTCAGCCATGAGGTTCATCCATAGTTGGTTTTTTTTCGGAGGAAAACACCAAAAGAACCAGCTGACGATGACAGTCGGCCGCCATGTTTGTTTTTTATGAAGTCAAATTTGATCACGGGAGTTTCTATGAGATCCTAAGTCCTCCGATTAAAATATAGAACATGTGTTAAATTTGTCGTTATGTCTGTTTTCTCTTGCGTTTTTAAAAATATTAGTTACGTTTTGCACCCGGCATAAAGAAATAAGAGAGGTGTGTTTACAAAGACGGTGTTTTTGATGTGTATTCAGATGTGATCTACTTGTACTGATTAAGAATCACAGCTGCCATGTTTTGCCCTTCTTCTTCCTCACACGGTTTTTGTCCTAAAACATTATCAGTAATCAAATACTTTTGCACCCCAGTTGTTCAGGTAAACGGAAAACACACACACAGACACACACACACACACACACACGCAGCGATGGGTTAGATGAGACTTTGTATTTAGCAAACTGAGCTTCCCGGCAGGTGGTCCACCAAATGTTATCTTATTGACCTTTGTCCTTGTACACACACACACACACACACACACACACACACACACACACACACACACACACACACACACACACACACAAGCCAATTCAGTAAGTGAGCGGAGGGGATCATGATGTGATAAGGAAGGCTCGAGGATTTACTTGACTAAATCAACCTGAAGGAGAACAAAGACACACGCACACACACACACACACACACACACACACACACACACACACACACACACACACACACACACACACACACACACTCATGACTGAGATAAATATGAGGGTTTATAATTGTGTTGTACTTAATATCTTTCATTATCTCCCACTACACACCAACTGCGTTGCTTTTGTGCTACTTTCTTTAGAAAATTGTTTTTTTTGGAAAAGAAAGTAGTTCCTGTGTGTGTGTGTGTGTGTGTGTGTGTGTGTGTGTGTGTGTTTGTGTCTGAGTGGCTGCTACATTTGCTATCCCTGTCGGATACAAGAGTGGTACCATCTGCTCGCTGCCATGTCTAAGACCAAACTCCCTGCATACAGTTGGTGGTCTCAGCTTCAGCAGCCCTGCAGATTGTCTATCCGTGTTTTCATATATATGTGTGTGTGTGTGTGCGTGTGCGTGTGCGTGTGTGTGTATCTGTGCGTGTGTGTTTCTTAGCTCCTTCATAAACGGATGTGTTGTTGTGTGCACTCTGCAGCCCACCAAGTCAGAAAATCCAGATGGGATGAGGGATCGTATTCTTGATTAAAAATGACGGAGGGAGTGCTGAATTCTTCTGTGTGTGTGCTGTGTGTGTATGATTATGTGCACACACTACACACACACACACACACACACACACACTCCCATGTGTTGGTTTTGTACCTGCTCACACATTGAGTTAGGTAAAGCTTGGCTCTCATTTCCTGAACAAGTTGATAAATTCCAGATACCCTGCACACAAACTCGGCTCTGAGTGGATGGAAAGAGAAACACGGAGCGTTCGCGGGAGGTGCATACTTATTCTACGCAATTAACCTTTAATTAAGCAGGCGGAGGCAGAGGTGAGGCAGCAACGAGCCACAGAGGAACAATACGCTGTCTGTTCATTTACTGGAGTGTTATTGCACTGTAGTCTCAACCTGGTTGGTTGATAGATAAGTTTGGCTTGGACTTGTTCAGAGCATTTGACAATTTTAAGAATAATTCTGTCCGCCTTGGCTTGGCACTAAAAGTGATCGGCATCAGCAACAATAGCAGTTGGCCACATTCTTTTATGGTAAATAAAGAGGAATTTGCCAAGCAATAAACACGCCACAGATTAATATGTCTTGATAAAACAGACATGATAGAACAATTAAAGGTTGTTTTTCGCCTTCTTTGTCCCGTTATGTCGTTATGTCGTAGGCTAATGATGGTGACGCTGGTCAGTCACTCATCCAACACCCAACCAATAGCATTAAATGAGCTTTGGACATTTGTGGCTGAATCTTAACATGTTTGGTCACTCTCAGTCCTTTCCTTTGGTGCCACAATCTTTCCTAAATGTCTCTAGCTATGACTAATAAACTGACTAAATACCTTTTCTATTAGCTGTTAGCTGGAAAACATATAAAGCAAGCTTGACACATTTGTTTAGGATTACTATGTATTAAAGGGGACTGAATATTAACGCACATGATTTTGAGAAACTAACATCTCTCAGCATGTTTCCATGAATGAGGCCTCTGTATATATTCTGTTTATCTACTTCTCATTGGTAGTAATTATGTCAAAGTATATGGCGTAATACATATTGCATACAAACACATGATTCAATTCTGTTCTGGTTCAATTGATATATCTTCTCACGTCAAACAGTCTCACAAGTTGTGGTGGAAACAACTTCAATGTAACATAAAATCAAAGACTTGCTCCACAATTCAACTGAATCCTGATACTCTTCTATCTGAACTGACTTTATTTATGTCACGTTGTAAATTCTCTGTCCATGTGTGCAATCTATTTTTGAGACAGTAGCTTAATCAAATTAAGTGTGCCGTAGACACCTCGCATACTTTCTTTTATTTATCTCTGTGTCTTTTTCAAAAATCAACTCGTCTCTGATCTGAAGGTTTAACTTCTTACAGCAGGTCGCATGGAGAGGCGATTTCTTCTTTTCCTGTCAGATATATCTTTGCCCCGCGCTGCCCTGCAGATCGCTGCACACACTCCTTTGACTATTTATGGCAGCAGTTAACTCCCAGTGCTCTGGTAAAGAGCTTCAGCAGCAGGTGAAGTCCGAGATAGCGGAGAACCATATCCCAGACCTGATACAACATTACACTTACAGGGATGAAAAATAGCACGGGCCCGTCTCACCAGGGTTAGAGATTAAAATGTGTGTTTGTGTGGGTTTTAGGACTCGTAGTGAAATAGCAGATTCATTCCAGACTTGTGTTTCTGTGGAGTTTGGAAAGGGAATACGCCCTCTGCCCTCCTTTTCGCTGTAGCCCCCATCCATTCAACCTGATAGATGTAGCCCGAGAGAGTCACAAACACACTGCAACCTGCAGAGACAGCGGGGAAGAGAAGACAAAGGAGAAGAGGACAAAGGAAGAAGAGAAAAGAGATCTTGACTCAACACAACACACTGTGATAAAGATTGTACATCCAGCCACTTCTCTGCTGCTCCATTCTACTTTATTCTATTCTCTCTGTGACACGCAGCTTAGTGTCCAATTTTCTCTTCCTCATTCCAACACAGGGATCCATCCCTGAGGCCACAGGCCGTTTCAAAACAGCCTTTATTGTAGCACGCTGTTTCTTTTTGATTACAGGAAGGTCTCACTTTACCCCACCACTCCATAGCTGAGCGTATCGTATTACCCAGCGTTCTGCGAGTGTGTGTGCGTGTTTCTGTCAGTAAATATGTGTATGCAGATATGTAAACTTGCATGCTGAATGCGTATTGTTTGTGTTTCAGATTGAGGTCTTGTCTTTCCAAAGTCGAGGCGCATAAATTGTATATGTCCTTTCATTTAATCTGGACATTTGTGAGCCGTCTTTTCTTTGCGCTGTTAAAGTATCGTGTTCGATGCATCTGTTTGTCTTGTGTAAGACAAACGTCCTCTGTTGCTTTGCAAGGAATCCGTACATATGTGGAGCTCGCCTCGGGACAAGTTGCCTCTGTCATTGCATGTCTGATTCATTCTTAGCTAAAAGAAAAGGGAGTTAAAACATATATCTGAAAATGCTGAAGTAACATTGTTTTTGAAAGTGTAGTTTTTTTGAACAAGCATCTGCATTATAGGTTATCATACAGTTATACAATGCTGTGAGGAAAACAGCATGTATCTGAAGTAAGAGGTCATCAGTGGCCTCAGAAAAGGCTGAAATACCTTTAATATCCATGTCCAACTGCATATCATAACCACATTTGGAAAGACTAACTCAAAAGCTGAGAATAGAGTTGCATAGTGTTTAATAAATTGAGTCTGACTGGCCAATAAAACCCTGCCGTCTGCTGCGGAGGGGACATTCAGGGGTCAAGGGCCCAGCCCCTGATCCACACAGACAGCCTCCATTCTGTGTTTTCCGCAAAACACAAACGGGTGAAATTCATACTTCAGCAATGTCAGCTTCCCTCTGCAGCGCTGTCACTTACAGCACAGGCCTCGGAGAGTGCAGAGAGAGAGAGAGAGAGAGAGAGAGAGAGAGAGAGAGAGAGAGAGAGAGAGAGAGAGAGAGAGAGAGAGAGAGAGAGAGGATATATCCTGTATCATTTCCTGTTCTTCCAAGCGATGTCTTTCTGACCTTGTTCATGATATGCCTCCTTGCGTCTCAGTGTCCTCCTGCCTGGCGCTTTTATACGTGATTCCGTCTGCCTGTCTTTCTCACTGACGCTCTTTCTATCTGTCTGCCTGTCTTTCCCTCTCGGCTCTACCTGTTTCCCTCCATCCTTATTAACTCTCTCTTCTTCTCCTCCCACGTACCCACAGCCTGCAGCTGGCAGCAGAGGGGGCACATTGCTCCCCCCTTTTTCTCCGGGCAACACGCCATATGCCGTCTCTCCTTCTACACCCATTTTTTTTTGACCACACGGTCAAGACGGAGTGTTTTCTGTTGCTCTTGGACTGCGCTTTCAAAAAGCCTTTCCTTCGCCCTGTCTGTCCGAGCTGCACGTCTGACGAAAACTCAGACCCCTTTTTTCCAACCAGAAGTGCTAGTTCTGGCATCCTAAGCAGCCCTCCGCCCCCCTCACACACACACACACACACACACACACACACACACACACACACACACACACACACCAACCCCCTCACTGAAACACCAAATATTTCATTTTCAAGGCAGGGACGAGGAGGCGACAGATGAGGGAACAGTATATTAATGAAAACAAACTGGACGGGTTTAGATTGTGGATATATACCAACAGGAAAGGTGAGAGGCAGGTAAATGTAAACGTTCATTACATTACCATCGACTGCTCGGCCTCTGATGTATGTTCCCTGGTTTCTTAAAAGCTCTCCTCTGACCAAAGTCTAGCTTCTTCAAATTCCACACTGAGCTCTGGGAATTTATTCAATTACCTAAAATGATCACATAAGAAAAAGGGCTTTAGAATCTGCTGAGGTGCACAGGATAAGCTTTCAGAGCTATCTACAGAATCTCTTTAATTCACCAAAAGTGTGTGTGTTTTAAAATGTCAAAGTGCCTCAGAGCAGCTTTTTTTTTTTGCTGAGTCCATTAAAATCTCCCACATCCTTCTTTTTGTAAACAGGAAAATTATTTGAGAGTGAAGCAGTGTGCATACATGCGAATACTGGAGGAATTATTGATTTATATTTTGACGCCTTTGGTATTTCCTCTTACATCTCACTATAACAGTTTGTGTAAGTTGCATTCTAGATATTTCATAATAGCTATTTGTTTTGTTAGAATACAGCTGAACACACACATATTAATTTATCATTCATTAAAACTGTCATTCCAACACATATTTAAAAGCTTTACATTTGAATTTTAAGTTGTTTTTAGTTACTTTCCTGATTGACAAATGTTGTACTGGTCAGTAACATTTATATATTTCATCTATTTTAATAGATGTTTACAGTCAGTTCTGTTGTAAAGTGTTTTTACCACTTTGTAGTTTCACCATGTTTCCATATTGTGTCATTACATGAGATCAGCTGACACGTGCTCATCCATGGATAGTCTCATCACATGACATTTTACATAAAATAATTAAACTTTAAAATACATACGCCTTTAAAAACGTTTAATGTCCCAGATGTGTAAAGAGAAGAACCATCTGTGAAACAATAGAGAGTATAAAACACACATGTTGTCTCTCTACTCCTGCAGAGTTTTCTAAATTGAGGTTGAAGAGTATCTGTTGTATCTTTACAAGACTTAGCCTGAGCATGGAAACACCACCCAGACAGCAACACACACACACACGCACACATGTTAAACTTCAGGCGAAAACTCACACACAAACACAGAGCGCTGTGTTAATGAGAGTGTACTCTCCTTCTGTTTCACTCTCTTTTCTGCCCCATCGGGGAAGATAAAGTTTAACTGCTGTTTTGCTATCAGTGACCCTGAGGAGGAAACGCATTCACCAGCGAGGAAGACTTCTAATTACCCACAACTCTGTGGGTGTCTGAGCTTCTGTGTGTGTGTGTGTGAGTGTGTGTGCAAAGCCTGCATGGATGTTTGCTACTGACGTAAAGTTCCAAACAGAGTTGGAGAGGCGTATCAACTGTGTGTGTGTGTGTGTGTGTGTGTGTGTGTGTGTGTGTGTGTGTGTGTGTGTGTGTGTGTGTGTGTGTGTGTGTGTGTGTGTGTGTGTGTGTGTGTGTGTGTGTGTGTTTAAGAAAAGGTTGAAGTGGTAGTCAGGTTTTAGATAGGTAGGCAGGCTAATTTATGTCAGCACTATAGTGAGCTCCTAGATTTATTGACGGTAAGGCAATACGGAGAGATCTGCTTCTTCAAAAACGCTCTGCAGCTCTCCCCATGCGCCACACACACACACACACACACACACACACACACACAACTTAATGCCCTCCACCTTCCACCTCCCACCTCCTATTATACAACATGTCTGTCTTTCACACCATACCCGACTGTAACTGTAGAGGCCGTACTGCTGCTGTGCTGACGCAAAGGACATATGGTCCCGAAAGAAACCATTAGAAGTATTGGGGGGGTTGGGGGTGGATTGCCTCTCTCTCACTCACTCACTCACACACACACTTGCACTGTACATGGCCCATTCCCCCCTTTAGCCATCCCTATAAAATGACAGAATTCTTGAAATGTGTAGAGGGATTAAGAGCAGAAATTGTTCTTTGGAGGGAAAGTGAATTTACCAGCTGAGACGGGACAATCATTTGCAAATGGTTCAGATGGGAGTATCAAGCCAAGGAAGGAAATGCCCTGTAAATTCTTTGGAGCGATGTCTGTTTCTCTGCATCAGAAACCCCCCGGCAGTATTTTGTACTTGTTTAAAGTTTATACGGTTATTTATGTGCAGAGTACAGTACGCTGTATTATGTTAGAGCTCAGGGTTCCTGGTAAGATCCTCTGTTACGTGACACAAATGCTTTTTATTTAATCAGATATTATATATTTTCTAAATTCTATATGATGCAGTGTTGGGATTGTTGCAACAACCTGCATTTGAACTTCATGTCCATCTCATTACGTGTTTGACCTTTTCAGACTCATCTTGCCCTAAAGCGTGCCACCCACATGCATATTCTTATTCACGAGTGATATGTCTTTCCGTTTGCATGGACGCATGTATCTGTAATGGCCCTGAGTGTCTCTTCTGTGGAGATCAAGCAGGAACAACTTCAAAGTCTCGCTCCTGAAAGCTCAGTCTTTTTATATGCATGCCTGGGTTCTCTCTCCCAGCCGTTGTCGTTTCAAAAGAGCTGAAGGCTTATAAAAGCCATGTTAGGGTTATTATGTACATCCTATCTGCTTCAGCCTCCACTGACCCTCAAACTGTGTGTATGCGTGTGTATGCGTGTGTGTGTGTGTGTGTGTGTGTGTGTGGTCATTAAGCAGAGCTACAGCGGAATCCGTTTACTCTCAATAATTTTGCTGTTCGTTTTTTGTGAGCCTGAGAGGAGGAATGAACATCCTGAGTTTATTGGCCATTAGAGAGCTGTGTGTGTGTGTGTGTGTGAGTGTGTGTGTGTGGGGATGAGTGTGTGTGTGTGTGTGGGGATGAGTGTGTGTGTGTGGTGATGAGTGTGTGTGTGTGTGTGTGTGTGTGTGTGTGTGTGTTGTGTGTGTGTGTGTGTGTGTGTGTGTGTGGTGATGAGTGTGTGTGTGTGTGTGTGTGTGTGAGTGTGTGTGTGTGGGGATGAGTGTGTGTGTGTGTGTGGGGATGAGTGTGTGTGTGTGGTGATGAGTGTGTGTGTGTGTGTGTGTGTGTGTGTGTGTGTGTGTGGATGAGTGTATGTCAGGAGAGCTAGTTTGTTTGGCTAAGTGAGGCAATTTTGGTCTTTAAGTATCTCATGTCACTTCCCCTCAAAAAGGGGCAAGTGATACAAGTGCTCCATTCTTAGCAACACAAGCATACACACACACACACACACACACACACACACACACACACATATGGTATATTTGTTTTTATTTAACTACTTGGTAATTTCATAATGAAAAATAAAAAGTATGGACGGTATATGAAGTTTCAACATGAGGTTTATACTTTATGTAGGAGCCTCTAATTGTTTTCCTTCCCCTGTCAGTTGAGTCATTCACTATTGTTTTGCGTTCCCAAGTCCTTCAAAGCCCAAATTAAACAAATGAAAATGACTAATGACTGATGTAATTGAAAGCAAAGTATTGAATCCCCCAAACAGACTCAGTGACTTGCTCAGAGAAAACAGAAGAA
Organism: Cottoperca gobio; assembly: GCF_900634415.1. Lineage (NCBI taxonomy): Eukaryota > Metazoa > Chordata > Actinopteri > Perciformes > Bovichtidae > Cottoperca > Cottoperca gobio. The sequence goes on along the minus strand of NC_041369.1, from coordinate 19,370,968 downwards.
CCTCAACGTACATAGTTGCTCGTCAAAAACAGCCTAATTCCTTTAAGTCAAGTAAGATGTTACCTGATTGGTTCTTCAGGGTGGTCCTCTGATTAACCTGACCAGCCAGAAAGCCAAAGACTTTGATCTGTGATTGGTGAGGTCACTCGATGAGGTCAGCCAGCGTCTGCAGTGAAACTGAGCGGGCCGGTGATGAAGTATTTGAGGAGCATCGTTCCGAAATGAGATGTGACACCTAATTTCACCAAAACAGAAAGAAACGTGATTACTGGCATGCATGAAAGTAGAACTCATATTGATTCAGATTGAATTCATCAACCATATACAGTCCGTGACTAACTGGAGGTATGTTTGAACTAGCAACAAAAGCTAATTAATTGGATATAAGGTAAAGGATATAGCTCAAATGATATGATGTGTGAGACAAAACAAGACATTTGAAGACATCACGTTGGGTTCTGGAATTTGTGTCACTTTTTTTACATCTATTAATTTATTATTATAAATTAAATAATCAATAAACCAATCATTGATAAGGATAATTGTTTGTTGCATCCCTATTTATAATATATAAGTGTTTCCTGGCCTGGTAAAATAGCTTTTTGTTGGATATCTGTCCTTGCATTAGTGGAGCCCATGTCCCTCTCTGTCCTCTTTTCCTCCCTATTGTCTCTCTTTCTTTTCCCTGCTCTTAACATCTTTCTTCATCTCCGCCCCGTTGCTTCAGAGGAAGATGAACTCTGCACAGCTGTGGTGCTCCCTGCATGCCGTGAGTTATGGCGAGCTGCTGTCCTCTTGGCTTTTATTGATAATATTACACTGGCTGATGTAAATATGACTCTGGCGGCTACAACCCTGCCTGCCCCCTCCATCAACCTGATACAAAGCTGGGATATGCCTCAGTGTGTGTGTGTGTGTGTGTGTGTGTGTGTGTGAATTTAACATGTACCTGTGTGTATGCAAGAGCAAGTGAGGAGGACAGGGAAAGATTCACTGTGTGTGTGTGTGTGTGTGTGTGTGTGTGTGTTTCATATTTACTTCCTGACCCCAGGACACTCCTTCCCAAGGTAGAAGCACAACGTTAGGCTACATGCAGTTTGCAGGAAACAGCAAGCTGAGATCCAACATGATAAACGGCTCAGAGCCTTAAGTTGGCTAAAAGAAGATCCTGCCCTCGTGCGTCCATATATTTTCCGTCTGTCTATGCTGGGCTGTGACTTCCCGCAGTGCTGTAAATAATATGTCTCTTCACGGGTCAGTGTGTCCATGCGCTGCACACACAGAAACATGGCTGGATTTCACTGCCACATCGGATTTTATGGCTGTCCTTTCTCTTTACATTCCTGTATTAGATATTAAAACAAAGACAAGAGGGAGACACACAGATCAGAGCAGTTAGAAGTAATGTGTGGGCTAAAACAAATTCAAGTACACACACACACACACACACACACTTTGAGCCAGCAGCTGCATTATAAGCGCTGATTAGGTTTTTTGCTGCCCTGACCTGCAGGTGTAAATTCTACATTAATGCGTCGTCTCTTAACTTGAGTGAACTCTAATGTTCTCACTACTGAAGAGAAAACACACACACACACACACCAAAAACACATAGCCATACAAACACATATATAGTCAGAAAAGCTCATGCAGCTGCTGTACACCCACACACTCCAACCATGTCATTCCTTCAACACACACACACAGACACAGACACACACACACACACACACACACACACACACACACACACACACACACACACACACACACACACACACTACATTCTACCATTCCTCTAACACAGACTGGCAGGAAGCAAATGTGTCATTTATTGGGGCCTGTTTCCAATCTGTGGTGATGATGAATATCTCCGCTCTCCCCCGTGCTGCTCCTGAATATCCTGAGACAAAGGCCTCTTATGAAATTATACTGTCATTAGAATGAGTGCTCTGATTAGATACTGGAACTGGATTAGCCATCTGCTTGGTTCTTACGCAGAGGAATGATATGATCAGAACTAATTACCATCTATGTATTCCTACATGAGAACACATTGAAGGCTTTAGTTTCTAAATATGATATGCAGTATTCATTTTGGGTGGCGTAAAAATATCCTTGGGTGGCGGAATTCTTTATTACGTGGCTGTTCAGCCCGACCGGCGCTTTGATGTTGATACAAATGTAATCGTTTTACAGTAAATTCTTTCGCAATTATTAGGGAAAAGTCAACGGTGTACTTTTCAAATGATAAATATCGCATTATGTACCCAAAGGGAATAAACCAGATTGTGTTGATCAGATTAGATTTTTGAAATGTGAAATATTCAAACTTGAGGAATTTAGCTGGTTTTTCTTGGCTCCTGAAACACTCCTGATTTAGAGATAGATGTTGTTTAAATGTAATTTGGCCTGATAGCAGTTATTGAGCTCATGAAACAGCTCTCTGTTTTGAACCTCCATATCCAAGTAAACATTTTAGATTTCCAATGCCTCTTACAGTCAAAGCCGTTGCACTTGTTTCCAGATGTCACACGGCATAAAAGAATGGAGATCGTTGTAGGCAGCGTGCTGGTGGAGTTGCCACTGTGGAATGGACATATGCAGCAATTTATCACTTGTCTCTCAGCACATGTGTGGGTGGCCCGGCAGCGGGTATCGTTGCAATTTGTGAGCAATTGACAGTAATCCCCCTCTTTCTGTTTGTGTGAAAGCTCATCATCCCCCTGCACGCCGACAGGCACGTCTTCACTCGAGTTGACCTCCAGAGCTGGTACCAAAATCTTTGTGTCTGTCGTAGCTCATACTGTATATCATTATGAGCTCATATCAAAGTTTCTCCTGGTGGTCTGGAGAGGCCTCTCAGAGTAAACAACTACACTCTCAGGGAAGCTAAGCACAAATGAAACCGTTGCAGATGCAGATGGCAACTCTTTTGACAAAGGAATATGCTTTAGTCATAACACCAGTATACTGTATTGGTCCATGCTGGTAAAGAAAGCTGACCCACAGAACAACATATTATAGAAGTTTTGAATGGCTTCAGTTTAAATTGGTGAGAATCTAAAAGGACCTTAAAGGGTTAAACTGCTGCTCCGCTGTCTCACTCTTGTTTGCTGGTAATGCCATTTTTAATCCAGGAAGTATGATGTTTTGTAGCCACTGTATAGAAGTGAAGGGGAGGAGGTTCGGGTGGATATTTTGGCCTTCGCAGTAAAGGACTTGGACACCAGAGACAGAGGTTCACGTCCCACATGCTGTTTGGTTTAGGCTACTAAAGCACTTGGTTAAAATCAGGGACAGATTGCGGCTTTGGTTAGATATTAAAGTCAACACTTCCTGTCTCATGCTTCAAGTCAGTATTGACTTTTTTAATATTTAACCAAGACCACGATCTTTCCTTAATCTTATCCAAGGTTTTTGGAGTAGCCAAGAGCGAAAGTGTACGCAAAGCAAATGATAAATGTGACGGAGAACATTTCGTAGGTGTGTTCAACATAAATATTTCTTTATAATGTTGATTACAAAAAGCGTGTTCTTGGCAACGCTATGTTTGTAAAACAATTTGCTATTAAAAATTGCGATTTCCTCAATTGCCACTGTGATCCTAATTTGATTTCAGTGACATAGGTGTGAAGTCTCATACACATTTATAGCAGAACGTGCACATAGTATAATAATGTTAGATCGAGGGGGTTTCCCAAGATTGCAAAATAATCACAGGCTATAGGAGCGTTAGCAAGCGGTGGCTGGAGGATTTAAAGAAGCTGCAGAAGGTTTGATTCAGGGACCAGTGGAATAAATCCGGGCAGGGAAGATGTATGTAAGTGTACGCTTGTTTTATTGTTATTAATCTTATTCTAAAGTACATTTATATTAAAAGTAATGTCTTTTTGTACGAATACTAAAAGCATTGTTGTGAGATCAGGCTTAGATATGCCCTTATTGAAGAGACATCTTTAAATGATTTTCATACTATTATAGACATGTATGTCCAAATATAATTAGCTGTAAGTAGAAAGTGTTATGATTTGTACCCTGGATTGAAGATTGAATCACTGGTGTAAACAGCAACAATGTATAGAGGAACTAAAGCTCAGTAAAGTGTAATGATGCATGAGGCAGTTCCTCCGCCTAAACCCCATCTTTTCTCTCAAATAGCTGTGGTTGCCATATGCTCCGATTGACTATAATTGTTAGTTTCCTGGACGAAGTGTTCAGAGGTTTGCAGGCGTTTAATATACCCTACAGGCAGAATTAAAAAGCAATCATGAAATCCAATTCTTCCATATAAAAACAAATGAGCGATACGCCGCGCCACACTTCTATTTACAAAGCAAACACTCGCCTTCATCTTCACAATATCTGATATGATGCCTAATAGAGAGCAGAGAACAGCAACAAGTTTGATGGATGGGTCGGTTTAATGAGAGAGAAGCCATTTAGATGAAAGCAGACACGTTGTTAATGAGATTTCTTGGAGGCTTCAGAGTGGAAATGGGGTTGGAGAACTAAAACAGCGAAGGCATAAAGAACTGTGAAGAGATCAAAATAAGAGCTGTACTTTAAAGAGGCGGCGATGATCAGAAGGATTCACTTCTCTTTGTGTAGTGGCCTGATGACAGCATGAATCAGTCCCAAATCAAAGTGTCTTGTGTTCTGGAAACAAGGATCAGCTGCCTGAGATAATCTGTCTTCATGTGCATGATTATGTTTGATTTAATTTTAAATTGTTATTATTATTGTTAGCTTTGCTCGCAGCATGGCTCCAGGGATGGCCATGTCGGGCCACAACTTTGGTCCAGACTGAAATATCTCAGCAAATATTAGAAGGATTGCTTTGGAAATGTGTACAGACGTTCACGGTGCCCAGAGGATACACCCTGCTGCATGAGGTGATTCTGTGACTTTTTCTTCAGCACCATCAGCAGGTTGACATTTGTGGGGAGACTTTTTTAGAGAAAAAAGTCTTGCAGTGGCTTGATTACCATTCATAGTGCCCAGAGGATGAACCCGAATGACTTGGTGATCCGTTTTACTTAGCGCCACAGCATGTGGTTGACTTTTGTGGCTTGAGTGAAATGTCTCGACGACTACTCAAAGTTGAGATTAACCTCGGGGTTAAATTGTAACAACTTTGGTGATTATCTGATTTATGTGACAAGGTCAAAATGATCATTCGTCCAATACTACCAGACAACTAAAGACCAGCTGTACTTTGTGTTTAGTGCTAATCAACAAATGTAGCATGCTAACACATTAAGCTAAGGTAATGAAAATAGTTCACGTCATACCTGCTTAACATCAGCAAGTTAGCATTGTCTTTGTGAGAATGTTGCCATGCTAGCATTAGCTATCAACGCTTAGGCTGGTCACATGTCATAATAACCACACGGTGACAAAGCAAATAATTTAGAAATTCATTTTAACATGTATATTCAAATGTAACTACTTGTGCAGCTGTTTTCAACCCACGTTACCAAAACTTCATTGTCAATCATCTTCATGCCATAAAAAATACCATGTAGTATGATATATAACAAGACGTTTCTCTGCGGTACAGTATCACTACAACCCCTGACTCTATCGTGGAACTATTTACTGCCCATATGGCCGGTGACACGAGGTCAAGACTGCGTTTCAAGTGAAACCACAAAGTGTTGTAAAAACCCTGCATACAGGAATGGATACAAATTCAAGCATTAGCACATTGCTAATTACTGCGGGTCGCTTTTAATAAATTCTTTCCTGACATACGAGTTCCAGCACTGTAAAAAAAAAAGAAAGAAGGGAAGAATGTTGCATGAGGGAAAAACATTAAGCGACGCTGCAGACTTTTACTATAAGTAGAAAGCTTGGGTTGTGTGTAAAGGAATACTACACTGGAAGATCTTTAAGATACACGCAGGATACTGAAGATTTGATTGAAAGAGAATAAATACTTCAAGAATTCACCCATTTTCCTCGAATAAAAACAGAAATCTCGCCAATCCTAGTAAATGACTTAAGTGGACATACTGTGAAACTTCAACTGCACAGCTCTCTGTGGGTGATTTGACATGTTGTTGTTTTTGTCTCACTGCTTTCTTTGCAGTTTTAGTTGAACCATATAAGATGTGATTCCAGCTCTGGCCTTATTCACGCTGACATAACATTGTGGTATCATAGTCCAGTCCTCTTTTTATTTGTTTTACGGGTGGGGTGAACTCTCTCCCTCATATTTTCTGGCCAAAAGAGGCATTTGTTTGCTATTCAACATGTTACATGATCAGAAGCAATTGGTTATCATGATGTAATTATGTGTCCCGGCCTTCTGTCTTCTTTGAAGCAGAGCACGGCGAGCTTTATCTGATGCTGCATATTGCTCCCATGGTGGTTGCTTGCCGTATCCGAATACTCCAAAGGAGCATTTTAAGCTCTTACTAGGCTTGCAATTCATTGTCAGAATGCAGCATTACAAACTGCATCTATTGCACATACAAATCCATTCAAACTGTTAGTAAATGTAAAACGATTAAAGGAGAGTAAAATGTGCTATTTCTTTGCAGGTCTAATAGGTTTAGGCAACAAAAAATCACAGTGAAAGCATTCAACCTATAAGTCTGCAGAGAAGTAAATGAATGCATGAAGAGGCTGCTCACTTTGGCCTCTGCGCCATTTGCCAAATTGTAGACGATAATAATCCATAATTCCACACTGGAGTGTGTTTGCAGTCATTTAAAACGAGCCCACAGCGTTGACATAAATCAGTGTATGCGTGAAGCTCATATACCTGCATGTCTGCACACTGCGGGTCTGACGAGAGACAGGTCTGAGGGGATTTCACCATAAAGGTTAGGTACCGTGAAATATCTGAGAAGTGCTGGAGCCCTTCTCCTCTCCAAATTATAGACGAATGCATGCTATACGGTCTTAGTGGTTGAGGGGAAACGCCTTGGCAGCACATAAAGGGCTCAGTGTGCGGCTGAAATGACCGTGCAACTCCTGAAAATAAACAGGAATCAAATGGAGTGATTGATCGAATAAATTAACCTCAGTAGCAAGCGCCATGCTCGCTCTGCCTCTCTCTCTCTCTCTCACACACACTCACACACACAAACACTCACACACTGCTGCTCATCAGCTCCAATAACCAGCCTTGTAGAATAACAGACACTTGTTGCTGTTTGCTCCAGCGCTCAGGCCAGTTCCACAGCAGTGTGATGGTTGTGGGTGGGCAGTGGGGTATTATTCCAGGATAGATTGCACATATATAGAAGGTAAATGCACCAAAAAGGTTGCTGTAAACAGCTCAGCTGCTCTTTTTAGATTGATGTATAAGTTTATATTTTTGTCCGTTATAGCCGTTTGATTATCTGAACTATTAACCCATAATTGTCTACAATAATAAACATGTGTAATTAATACAGAGTGTTAAGCCAGAAACTGATCTCCCCTGAACTAGAGTAACATTATTTATTTATTCATTGAACAGGGGATGTGTGCCTGACGTTTAAAGTTATAGATAAAGGAAATCTGCTATTGAGTCTATGCATCAAATCAGCATTCAGTGACCCATCGTAGCAGAAATCTTGAGTTTAGATCAGTAATATGTTGGCAGTTACTTCAAACACTTCCATTCTAAATGCATAGTATGCTATAAGTAGTAAATACACAAACGACACTGTGTTTTCTATCTGGTGCTGGTGTTTGCCCTGTGAATCATCAGCTGGAGGTGATGCTTGACTCACCTTTTAACTGCCTGTGAAATTGTTGCGTTTTGTGCAGGCCAATATATTCTAGAGTGGGCCTGAAATGTAAACCGTCCAATCTGATGAACCTGCCGACCGGTCAGAGCCTTCTGGAAATGAAGACAAGACCCACACACACACACACACACACACACACACACACCCCTCTGCACTGCCTCTCCACCCCCACCCCTCCCCGCTGCTTGCCTCTGCGGTTTATTGAAATCCCCTCCTTGCTCTATAGGATAGCCCCGGCCTCTGGGGTAACAAGATAGATGTAAACAACCAATTATTGGATAGGCCCTCATTCATATCCCTTTAACCGGTATAGACACAGAGGTTCTGGCTTTAATAATTTCTCTCTCTCATGCCCAACATTTGGATGTCTGTCTGAAAGAATGTTACTCATCAACCCCTTGTTGCGCTCGTCTCAGGTCAGTCTTACACAGAATAAAAGCCACGTCCCCTATGTACCCCTACCACAACACATAGGCTTTGCAACACACACCAAAACACACATCTTGCAATAATCAGCTCAATTAGTGCAGGTCGTGGTGGAGAGCGGCCGAGGTGAGCGGTGGGAGGTTGTGAAAATAGGGGGGTTGGCTATTAGGGGAAACACGATCTCCATTCATCAGCGGCCGTAATAATTACCGTTTCAGAGCCAGAGCCCTCTGATCAAACTGATCCGTGGAAACAAGTGGTTTACAAACACTGTCACGGGCCAGTCATGGGACCCCGACTCACCCCGTCCCTGCACACACCCAGAGGTTCTTCCCATGAATACAAGCAAGAGGCTTTGTATTTGTTTTCACATGTTAATTGATTGCTTTTCTCTTGTATTTGCTCTGATACATCCTCTCTGTGGAAGTGACCTGTTACTTTCCTATCAGATGCAGTATTTAGAGCTTAGAGGGAAAGCAAAGCAGGAGGGAGCAGAAGTTGATGGAGACATGTCAACAGGCTTGAGTGTCTCAATCCTCTCAAACTTTTTCATTTCCAAGATGCCAAAAAAAGATCCCAATTTAAGAAAGTAATTGAATCCCATAGATTTTAATGCTGATTTTATTGTTGGCTGTAAATATAAGTAAAATGAGATGCCTGTCATAAAGCAAGGGATGATAGCAGCCTGTTAGTGATCATATCATGTCATCAGAATATAATAACCCATCTGGAGCTCCTATAAACACCTCACATGGTTACATCTGCATGCATTGTCCCCCAAAATAATATACTTAATATTTAATTATATATGAATATACTACATATCTGAACGGCCTTTGATATACAAATGAGACGATACACAACCTCAGTGTGACCACTGCAGCACCTCTCTCACCAGGGGGAGAGCCGCGTGTGTGTTTTGGGCTCACTTACGAAGCATTTAGGTGTGTGTGTGTGTGTGTGTGTGTGTGTGTGTGTGTGTGTGTGTGTGTGTGTGTGTGTGTGTGTGTGTGTGTGTGTGTGTGTGTGTGTTAGATGGGTGGAGATGATAAGTCACGTCTGTCAAACTGTGTTTACAGACAGGCGCTCATAATTCCACTCATCGGTCTGCGCTCGAGTTTTCTGTCTGAATCACAGTCAGCAAATGAAAAGACATTCAGAAAGTGATTTAATGTTGCATTTGCTGGGTTTATATTATGATGTATGATTGTGTCATTATTTTAAATATATTATTCTTTCCTTTTGATTTAATTAGGGAATATAAACTAATTCATAATTAGTGAAGTTATGGGCTTTTCGTGTATGAGCTATATATGTATAAATCGCATCCTTGTTTTCCTCACTATCCATTTCAGTCGAGCCCCCGGTCCCCTGACGGTTACCATCAGTCAGCTTAATGCCGTAATACACTCTGAACTGCGCTTCAGGCGAAACCCAAGTCAATTTATTAAACAAAGGGGGAACACAACACGGAAACAGGGATCAGGCTCCTCTTACAAGACTTCTCATCTCTGGTGATAAACTAACTTCATAATTACACTAATAATTCCCTTTAAACAGCCACGACTTAGATGAAATAGCTCATCGCAATAACAGGCCTATTCAGCGGGGAAATATTGACAAATTGACCTGAAACAAAAGTGAACTTGAGCAGCCGATGACGACATTTAAATATTATACCCCTGAGACGTTAAGTATATATAGTACTTTAAATGGACTGCTCATATTTATTTGCAACTTCGTTAAACAAATAATTAAACATATAAATATAAATATATATATATATATATATATATATATATATATATATATATATATATTTATATATATATATATATATATATATGTATGTGTATATATATAATATGTATTTATATATATATACTTATATATTTATGTATTTATATATATATATACTGTATATATATGTATGTGTATATATGTATGTGTATATATAATATGTATTTATATATATATGTTTATATATATATACTTATATATTTATGTATTTATATATATATATATATATATATATATATATATATATATACTGTATATATATGTATATGTATACATATACTATATATTGAGGTTTGCAAATATATATAAATTACGCCTATTAAATACAAGCATAGTAATAATAATAATTTGTAATATAATTTTAAAGCTTTTTATGTTTTCCACATATCATCGCATTTGACAAGCGTCAGCAGTTAATTTTCTCTCTGAAGTGAAGGTCTGTGAGTGTGTGTGTGTGTGTGTGTGTGTGTGTGTGTGTGTGTGTGTGTTAGATGGGTGGAGATGTGTGTGTGTGGTTTGAGGCAGCAGTCGAGTGATGTGATACTGTGTATGGGTGTAGCTGACAATCGTATCTCTAATGAAGAGGTCCCATGGTGAGGCGATAGAAATCTACCAACTGGTCAATCTTTGGCCCAACAGTCAATAACACACACGCCTGTCCGCGTGACACACGTGTCCACATATACCTAACAACACCACATCAAACCATATGACATTGTTTTTCATTATGCTGCAGCACTGGTCTTTCATCATTCTTCATCAACAAGTATCATTTTCTCCTCTGAATCACACAACCTCTGTTTCCACTCCACCCTCGCTTCGTTCTTCTGCAGCATGTTATCTGAATCATCACTTTTGAAATGATCACTCAGCTCTTTAAATCTTATCTCTTAATCCTGCCTGTGATTTTGATGATCTCAGATTTCCATTTTCCTCCTGTTGCACTGACCCGTGTTAGCCAGACGATAGAAATACAAATTGAAATTGTTGGCTCACCGGTTGATGTGGTTTCTCTTCTCCACTGTTGCCCGACAGACTCTCCCTCTCTGCTCTGAGTCCAGCAAACTGTGCAGCTCTCACGAGCACTTCGTGTCACCATCAGAGCGGCTGCACACCTTAACATTGTTCCTGTGCGCTCCTGCCGTCACTGGCTCCCTCATTTAGATGCAAATAATAAACATTATTACGGTAATATTATACTGAATTCTAGAGCAACAAGTCTACTTCATACATAAATACAATATTCATTTGGAGAGCGCAGATATATTAATGTCATATTTGTAGCATATTAGATTTTTAAAAATAGCTTTAAAGTTATTACAAACCATCTAACTGACACTGTTTGAGCTCCTTTGGGACTATTATAGTCTTTATACATGCAAAGTTATCAAATATGTTTCATAACTTGCTACCTAAACTGGACTTTCTGGACTTTTCCAAACGTCTAAAGTTATTTTCTTATTATTTGTAACGTATCTCTTATGTGAGACCCTCTAATGGTTATACCTTTAATGACATGCAATCTTTCTCACTATTATAGCAGACGTGAGCTACTTCAAACCAGCTGTACAATCACTTTACCAAAATTCCTGTTTACAAATGACTGTTAAATTTTTTACAACTTCAAGTGAGCTTTGAACATATTTATCTGAATTGATTTTAGTTGAAAACAACATATCTCTGCACTCTCTGACGGAGTTAGTCTTATTCTTATGGTGTTTGCTTGCCATACGCAGGTCAGGTATTTTTGAGCTTTTCCTTAATGTACTTGTTGTCGGTCAGTTGACAGTCGTCTCACTTGTATGACATGATGAAGTGACTAACTATAAAGTTCCAGGTGTTGTAGAAATCTAGATTGATTTGTGAGAGCCGCTGGATGCATGAAGACAAACTGCAGCAGACTGTGCGCTCTGGCGCCATCCTTCCCCCAGCTGCGGGACCAGCGCTGCTCTCTTTACCCCCACCCCCCAGCTCTGCGCTCTTTGGCTGCCCTAGGTGTCTGTCAAAGTGAAGGGAAAGAAAAAAAAAGAGTTTTAGAAGAAAAATCTGAGCAATATTTCTATTGGTAGGCGGGCTGCTCGTAAAGGGAACAATCGTGTTGACTTTGCCAGGGAGCCACCTCAAAGCATATCATGTTACTTTGAGTGACAGCGTAACCATGGCAAATAATTTGACTAAGGCTATTGTCTTATCCTCGCCATCCCCGGGTCAGATAACCGACCAATCAGAGTTCATATAATCGCTTGTCTTGCCAGCTTAGAATAATATTATTAAAACGAGCCAGCGAGCCCGGTCTCCGGGAGTAGGTTATGTTGAAACGGCATAGAAAAGGTGGAGGAGGACGGTTGAAGGAGCAGCAACTTTCTCTCTTTCTCACCAACTATATGAGGATTTGTCGCCTGGGGTTTTGCATGGCTGAATGGACTTGAGTTTATTCCACAATACGCAGTTGGATATTACCTAACCTTGGGCTGTTTTAAGTTTTAGGCTGCTATTTTGGGGACGTTTTGTCGCTTATGGACTTAATGCGTTTTGATTTAATGTGAGACTGAGAGGGGAGACGTGGAAGTAAGGCACAATATAATCTGTATTGATTTACGTTGTCGCCATGTCCATGCTTCCGACGTTTGGTTTTACGCAGGAACAAGTTGCGTGTGTTTGCGAAGTACTCCAACAAGGGGGGAACATCGAGCGGCTGGGGCGCTTCCTCTGGTCCCTCCCGGCGTGCGAACACCTCCACAAAAATGAGAGCGTCCTCAAAGCGAAAGCCGTGGTCGCTTTCCACCGAGGGAACTTCCGAGAGCTCTACAAGATCCTTGAGAGTCACCAGTTTTCGCCGCACAACCACCCGAAGCTGCAGCAGTTGTGGCTCAAAGCGCACTACATCGAGGCGGAGAAGCTGAGAGGCCGTCCGCTCGGCGCCGTGGGGAAGTACCGCGTCCGGAGAAAGTTCCCCCTGCCTCGCTCCATCTGGGACGGAGAAGAGACAAGCTACTGCTTCAAGGAGAAGAGCAGGAGCGTCCTCCGGGAGTGGTACACCCACAATCCTTACCCATCCCCGCGGGAGAAAAGAGAGCTGGCCGAGGCCACGGGACTCACCACCACGCAGGTCAGCAACTGGTTCAAAAACCGACGGCAGCGAGACCGAGCAGCGGAGGCGAAGGAAAGGTAGGAGTATAAAGTTAAATACACTTCAAATATGCGTCAGAATGGGTGAATCTTGTGGTATTTTTATGATTATGACATCAAGCAAAAGTAGAGAGCGATCATATTTTAAACAGGCACAAGCAGCCAGTGTTTCTTCGGTGCCCCGTGCAATATGATTTTGGTGACCTACATCTGGCAATATTGACAAAATATTAATATTTGTTTTGTTCTTTTCTAATTGCTCTAGTTCTCTTCACGCATCTGTGTCTCTTGGTGGAAACATTATATTAGAAGCAGGCAGTTTTTCATACTTCTGGGTTCAGTAAACTCACATCCCGCACTGTTGTTTTTATGTTTGTGATAATTATGCAGGCCTCACAGAAAAGTTGAAAGACAGAAAATGAAAGGCTTTTTTTTTTGTCAGGTAAATTACAAGGTTGTAAAAGTTGCATTTACCTCACTTTTAAGTTTTAATCACACTTATTATAACATTAATTTGGACTTTCACATTAGGATCAGAGACAAAAACAAGTTTGTAACCCTGCAGATTGGACACAGAGTAGATGTAGAGGAAAACATCCCAGAACACGTTTAAAAGTTGTTTTGCGGTGTAATTGATGTGGCAGGCTGTGTAGCCTCCATATCAGCCAGGTTGACATTTCATTAGGAGTCGTTTGTACATTTCAAAGTTTGGAAATTACACAGGCAGGCGTGCGGAGAGGTTCGGGAGACGTGTTTCAGTCAGGTGTTCGCTTGGTTGGTGTCTTCTTTCACCCTCTGGCCACTAATTCGGGCTGAAAGCTCCACGTAAATCATGTCTTCCCACTGAGAAAGCCTTTCTCACCACTGCAAATATATGAACTATGCCATGGGCAACAAGCACTCGTTTAACAATATATAGAGCTGTCATTTATTCAGAAGTACCGAGAGCTTGCCCACTTTGAAAGGCGTGTTTACCCAGAGGTCACTCTGGTTAAGTCAATTTGCCCTGAACACAAATACTTAATGCGGGTTCAATAGTCAAACAGATTGATTGTCTGCAGTCATTGTTCACCACTGCAGCCATTTAACTTTCTGCAATGCTGTAGTGAAGTGAGCCATGGCCTCTAATTATTTCAATGAGTTACTTATTGCCTGCATCCTGGCACACGTGCGCATGGAAGCAACGCTGATTGATGCATTAATAAATCATTAGACTATGTATTTCATCATTTATATATATATATTAATGATGCTTATTATGGTGTGTGTGTGTGTGTGTGTGTGTGTGTGTGTGTGTGTGTGTGTGTGTGTGTGTATAGAGGCAGGGCTATATGTGGTTGTTTTTAATACATTTAGTTTTTTGTTGTTTTCACAACATTAAAAATATGTATTTACAAATATTTAATTTGCATATTCAGTCTTGTAGTTTATATTTTGTGTAATCCTGTAGCTAGTTTAAAAAGGTGTCCCAACTTGATGTACTAATATGTTGCAAGAGTTGGGCTGCTGCACCACAATGATACGTGATTTTGTGTTTTGTTGACAGAGAGAACAACGAGAACTCCAACGGTAATAGTCACAACCCATTGACTTCGTCCATGAATGGAAATAAATCTCTACTGGGGAGCTCAGACGACGATAAAACTCCCTTGGGGACACCGGATCACACGTCTCCGAGCCCGGCTCTGCTCCTCGGCTCAAACTCCGGTTTACAGTCCCTGCACGGCCTCGCGCCTCCGCCGGGACCCAGCGCCATCCCGGTACCCAGCGGTGTAGACTCGGTGCACCATCACCACTCATTGCACCACGACACCATACTGAACCCTATGTCTTCTAATCTAGTGGACCTTGGCTCTTAAAAAACCCGGCACAGAAGGGGGACACAGAGCACCGGGTATTTTGGAAAAAGTAATTTACGAGGTGTTGGGAGGCAAGCTTCGCGCACTTGTGGCAAGGTGCAAGACAGAAAGACTGGAACACTGCGAAAACAGCCACCGTAACAAATCATTTAGTCTCATATTCAAACTTTTAAGGTTTTTTTTTTAAACAACTGGGAAAAAGCTGCCTGTGGGTGCACTTATCCCAAAATGAAACTTCCGCTTGTTTCGGTGATTCTTTTTTGGAAACAAGTGTCAAGGCAGAGCACTTAATTTTTTTTTTTTATATATATACTTAATACAGGTACCAATTATTGGTGTATTTTCTTTTTAATTCGTTGAAGATTAATTGAGATTATGACTTGTTGAAAACGGATCATTTTTGCAGTGCTGGTGCAGACAAAAGGTGAGGCGGATCTAGGTCGTTTTAGGTAAAAAAGAAAAAAGACAAAAAAAGACAAAAGTATTTTACCGGAATGTAATAACGTAACATGCTATATTGTTGAAAACAATAACAATAAAATGTCTTAATTCTTGTTACTATTACCGTTCTTATTTTAGGGGTTTAGATATATCAGCAGACTCGAGTTAAAGGTACCCCATCGCCTTTTTGTTTACATAGGGTTTTCCAAGAAAGGGGGGGTGGGGGGGATGATGGGGTATGATATTCTCAAGTGTCTTATAAGAGCCGAGATAAGATGAAATATCTTACCTATATCTCTTGATATTATTATTATTATTATTATTATTATTATTATTATTATTATTATTATTATTATTATTATTATTGCATTTGCATTTGCATTTGGAAAGAGACTGCATGTAAACGTTGCGATAAATGATGGAACATAAAACGATTCACCTATAGTTTCATATACCCTTTACAATAAAAGAAAAAGAAATACATGGATTAAAACTCGAGGATTTCTTTGATTCTGAATGATTCTTCACATGTTTGCAGAACATTTGTTTCTGTAGTTTCTCTCCTATACGGTTCAACTCGTTTATCTATTTTTTCAAACCTTTCAAGCTGGGTGACATTTTAAGAATATTTAAACAACAAATATTCCCACACAAGAACAGCTGCAGGCCAAAATCAATCTTTACGCTGTCACCTGCAGTGAATGAATACATGCAATGAATGTGTGTGCATTTTTAAACAATGTATTTGCACTTGTAATTGAGGATTTTATTTGAATGTTTTCGATTGCAGAAATGCACATATCTAAACGGCATGGTGTGGTGAAGCTGGTTCATATCCATGCTTCACTATTTCCTCTGGCCTTTTGAATGTGCGCTCCTTTAATAACGTTAGGGAAATGTACAATCAAGAGCTCTTAGCCTTTGACACATGTGCCTGCTCTAAGAAAGGGGATATTGTCCCTTATGTGTGGGCAGTCTGCCGGCGGGCACGGGTCGATATCCCGGGATTATCTACCATCTAATCATAACTGCAGCAAGGGAAGTCGTTTCTCCCCATTCCCTACAAGCCATTGCAGACTGTGTCTTTGGCTTTTGCATTAAAAATGTAAATGCAAGAACCGGGTCTAAACAATATATTTTATAAATATGTGAATATAGGAAATAATTTGTTATTATTTAATTGGTATATTAATGGTTTAAAAATACTTTGCGTTTAAAGTTTTAATTTTTAAATTTATAGTAATGGGTGGTTATTTAAGTGATGATCGCTTATTTAAGGTCAAAGTTCACCTCATTGCCAATGTTAAGACGACAAAAGCAGAGAGACTTTACTGCTTTGTTAAAACAACAATAGTGAAGAGACTGTGCCCTGTGGCCATTATAGGTGAAGCTGGGCGGGATGTGTAGGCCTACGTGCTTTTCCAACCGGGAACCTTGATGTTCAAGTGATGACACCTTATCTCTCCGCGCTCGGCTGAGGGGAACAAAAGTGCCGTAGTGTTTGGCGGAGAGAGAAAAAGAAAACACAGAACTGGAAACGGGCGTTGAAAGAAGACACTTTGTTTGAACAGCTTCAGTCGTGCAACACCTTCAGCTCCCCCCCCCCCCCCCAAGTCTGCTGCCCGAGAATAAACCTAAAACAACATCTTTTCTGCTTTTCAGACTTTCATTAGTAGCTTCAGTACTTTCCCTCTTGCAGGCTACAGGTTCAGGTGCTACAACGGTGAGCTCGGTGCACATTATGCTATTTTTCTATGTCTTATTATCACAATAATAACAGCATAATGGCATATTTGTATCCTTATCTTATAGCATTATTCATGTGTGGTATTATCAAATTGTTTTTGGGAAAAAATAGCAACTATGCATAATTATAAACAATAAGTCACACTGATGAGGACTTCAAAGATTATATGTGTCAGCATATAGCTCATAGTTTAATTGGTTGTCGGGTTGAATGGATGGAGAAATATTTTTGTTTTAATGCGTAAAACAACAGCAACGGAATATTATGGTCCAGTGATACATTATCTGGTAGGCCCGGCTCTAATGGGAGTGTAACTATGGAAAGTGTACACAAAGAGTGTGTGAACTGTCTCCCTCCTGTCTGTAAAGGCGAAGGATCAGACGTTCCTTGTCGGGTACAGCTGCTGGCGCATGAAGGTCAATTACACATGCAGCTTAAAGCCCACACTCTGTAATTAACGAGGACTTGAGTGCATATGGGTCTGCTCAAAACAAGCCTATAATAGCGGCTTGTAAGGAGACATAACATTGAATAGTTGGTCTCTCACCAAATCAAACCCACAAAGAGTTGTGATGTTCTCCCCTCGTACTTTCACTCTCTCTTGTTTCCCTTAAGGCTTGAGATGTGAACTTGAACTGGCATTGTGAGTGCGCCATGTGTGCCCGGGGAGTGGAGGCTATTAAATGTTTGCTGGGCAGAAGATGTTAGGAAAATACTCTCGTCCTTATTAGGCACACTGGTTATAAACGCTGATGTGATTCTGCCAACATGGTTTATGGAAACAGCAGAGGGATCGGAGTAAACAGCCAGACAGGTGTGATTTCTCCTGCAAATGAATCTGCAGGCTTTTTAATCATCCACTTTGGGGTGAGGATGTCGCGGAGATTAAGCGTCAAGTGTTCAACAACTTTAAGCAAACAATTTTATAGAAGAAGAAAAAAAAAAGTGAATGCCACTTTGCCTCAGGAGACAGAATCATTACACAATCAGCAGGGTGGTGTCCTGGCCTTGTAAAGATCACATCCAATCACTTTTATAGAAGTTTAAGGTTTGTACGAGTTGCTCTGACCTGATATCTGTTTTAACAAATTAGAGGGTTATTAATGTCTTGGTAATTACATCACCGCTCAATCATTCGCATAAAATGCATTTTACACACTCGTTTTTCATGTTATTTTATGGAATAATAGAGTTTTGACTGTTATTTAATGTCTGTATCAATTTAAAAAAACATGAGATAATGTGAAGGTTTTTATATTAGACGCAGACACTATATGTATCCGCATGCTGCTGCAGATTGTAGCAGCTTTTGTGTGTGTATTGTTTTGCGTATGAGCCCTAAACTATTTTATTTGCATCTTCTAACTAAATGACAATCAATCTTTTATTTTTTTACATTTTCTATTTTTCTCATAAATTAGCAGCGCAAGATCTTGCTTTACCTTTTTTACGTTAGGTCCGGCAGACAACATTTCATTTTAAAGTTTCTCAGCATTTAGTTAAACCAAAATAAACTTAAATTACAGACTTTGTAGTCACAATAGTTTTTATTCTTTTCCTTATTTGGTTATGTTGCGGCAATTATTTGGAGTCGTCGGGTCTGGATTTGAGTGTCGTCTGCTCATTAATAGGGCGAGAGAATAAGTAGAGTTTAGATGATTTTATATTGTCTCGTGTTGTTCGATTATTATGTTTGGATCATTCACGTAATTCACAAAAAAGAGTCGTAAAATACGTTACTTTTCTAAGTATACATCGGTACATCGCGCTCCGTTTAATGGGGTGTTCCTTTGAAATGCATTTTATAATATATGTATTTTTGGAGTAGGGTCTGCTCCTTCTGTTGAACAGTAAGTGGACAGTTGACAGTCAGAAACATTTAAGACTTTAATCAATTACTTATTTTAAAATTCAGAGAGCCTTATCGATGAACACGTGATAATGATCTTCACTTTCAGACCCATTCACTGCATTAATTCACAAACTGCAGGGACATTTGATAAAGCGATTATTGTAGAATCAGTAATTGATCAGTGACCAGTAATTTACAAATCACACAATGAATTAGGCTACTGTAAAAACCTCATGTCTCCAAAATGTCTTTTTTTTTTAATGCTAATCACATTAACTTGCATTAACCCAAATTATTTTAAGGTGTTCTGAGTTTGAAATGCCCCCCCTCAGTAGATTTAATGCACAAAAATCACTACAATTGGAGACACAAGTTTTCCGTCCAACAGCGTGATGAGATTAGCATCAGATACACATTTAACATAAGACTTTTTTGTTAAGTGATGTTTACGCACTCCCTAGAAACGTCAGGTACAGTGATGACTGTTATAATGTGACATCAATGGTCCCAGTGGGGAAATTCTCTTTTCACTTGGACCCCCTTCAGGGAGGTCAGAGGTCAAGCTTTTATAGCAGCAGCCTCAGAGCTGCGAGAGATTCGCTGATTTCAGCAGAAAAGAAAAGCTTGACTTCAGTTCCTCCGGGTCACGGACAGTTTAAAAATGAAGTTTACTGGTTTTAAGATGACCCGGATAATTTTACAGACAGTAAATGACAGAGCTGTGATTCCAGACACTGTCCCAGTCAATTGTCATAAAGAGAAGGTTAAGTGGCTGCGAGGACGACAGTACAGTACACAACAAGTATTTCTGTTAACAATGCGTGCCACTTGTTGCCTAAAGAGGTGGAGGTGGAGTGAGACAGCTGGGATTTACATTACTGATATGCTGTGATGAGTCAGACGACAGCAAGGGCGTAGCTTGGATTTGGAAGGTGGTGGGGACATACAATGTATTGCCCGTCAGAAAATAATAAACTGTAATGTTAACTACAGTAACCACGCAGAGATTTGGCCAACAGGCAGAACAAGAACGGTTGTTACTCAAGTCACAAGTCACATTAATAGCACAAATCACCCTACGGTGCAACACACATTTAGTTTGCTAGCTAACTGCATTATCTGTTAATGTTAGCTAAGTAGGCTATAGATGCGTTTACATCCGAAATGCTCTCCAGTAATCACATTGCTGCATGTGAAGGCGAGAACAAAGCCAATAGAAACTTTATTTCTCACCCATTTGGAACATGAGGGATTCAACCCTTTGTAGAGCCAATGTAAAACGCATATGCAAGTAATATAAAAAGAGAGGGGGGGGGGTCAGAAAAGTGTCCCATCCGACCATACTATCAATTACGAGAGAAATATCAACCTGGTTGCATCAATACCATTAAATCCTCACTTTTCACTGCGGGCTTCCACAGAAACCCCAACAAGGTGTGTACCTTCAAATGTTTGAGTTTGAAATGAACGTCTGGACTTTTACTTAAAATATTCCATTTTATCTTGCAGTCAGCCCTGAATTCCTGCGTGTCTCATAAATCATATTCAGTTTTACTGTATCTGAAGTGAACACATCAGCCTCAGTTAACAGTAACTCTTCCCTCTGGTTGTAGGTATGAAACAGACTGCGCATCATCACAGATGAAACTCTCCTGTGGAATGTGAATAACATGTTTAATACCGAAGTTCCTCTTTTAATAATCTAAAAAAGAAACCGGCTGGTGAAAGAGCTGCTGGACACTAAACATATTGCTCTAAAAGGTAAAACCGTCTTTATAATGTGGCTCACATAGAAGCATTGTACATTGTTTCAGTGATTCCTGTATAAAATATACCCACAGTATAAAGTGGAGGACGCCTGCTGAGCGGAGGCAGTTTTGGGCTTCACCTAAATATAACATGGATTCAAATATAAATGTAAATGTTTCACAGTCGGTCTGTTCCTGATCCAGTAATGCTGACAGGCAGCACAGGGTCAGTGCTTTCAGGCATATGAATAGATAAAATTGTGCACATGCACCCAGAACACCCAGACAGACGGAAGGATAAAATCAAAGTTCATCAGTAGTGTGATGGTGGTTTGTGTTACAAAAAGTCCTCGTTTTTAGTGCGGCGCCCAAAAAGGCAGTAAGGAAAGCTCCGACACAAGTCGACCTGGGAGTAAAATGTAAACATTAAAAGCAACCCGGATTTAAAACACAGCTTGGGAACCTGTTCCCACTCCATGGATGGATTGACAGGTATTTTAACAGCAATGCATTAAGCAACACGGTGACATAATTAAAGATAATAGTGCTAATGGTCGTTAACAAAGCAATCTCTGCAGACAAAGCCGTCAATTGTGAGCAGCTGAGACAAACAAAATGCTTTTAATTATTCAATTAGTTTTTTTAAATCCTGTTATTTGTATAGTCCTGAATTTAAGCATTTGGCTAATCAAAATAACCAAGAATAAATGCATAAAAAGCAGCTATTCACTTTCAGAACTCATATAAAAGCTCTTTTTCTGGTTTCTATTTAGTTTTATGACACTGAGCTCGATCTCAGTGGTATGTTTATTGATGAGAACATTGATTTCAGCCTCTCCTTAGCCATTATGCATTTTTTTTTTTGGTGTATCAGGTGTGTCCCATAAAACAGGATAAAACAGTAGGGGGGTTTGGGGAGTGAGGAGGAGGAGGGGGGGGCCAGAGGGGGGGGGCACGGTGTAGTGTTACGGTCAAAAAAGAGAGGGAGAGAGAGAGAGAGAGAGAGAGAGAGAGAGATGGCCAGGGGAGTACGAGCATTAATGCACTCCCTGTGTGCTGGACGCGTACTGTTACAAAACACACACTCTCACAAATACATAAGCACACTGCGGGCGCCCTTTGCTCCAGTGAAAGGTCACCTGGCAGACCGAGTCCTGACTTCCATCGCTGCAGCCCTGAGACGAGGAGAGACGTGTCAGCTAGAGCAAAACCTTTATCTTCTTCACCTTCTTTATTTCAAACAGTACAACACTTACTTTAAGTCCATTTACAAGCAGCATACAAACATCAGTAAATGGCTTGTAACACACTGCAATGCAGCTATTATAAATGTACCTATGAAGACATATTTTATACCATTAAAAGCCCACAGGAGGAGTTATAGTTTTTGACTAAAACATTAAGTAGCACTCACAACTACTTTATAGTGAGATACAAACAATGTATTGAATGTTTATGTACTGCTTTTACATGCTAAATAGGGAGACTTAAAGTAAAGTGTGTACGCTATATAGTGTGTGTCTTTGTTTGAGCATCTGTGGATGTGAAAGGCAAAGAAAAAAAGTGTGTGTGTGTGTGTGTGTGTGTGTGTGTGTGTGTGTGTGTACACTTAGGGTTAAGAAAGGCTCACCTGGGCTTTTTCCCTTACAGTAAATTCCTAGATGGGAGACAGACACGGGCTATTCTGATCGCATTAGGTTCACTCAGATGGCTTTTCCAGCTATTGTCACTTGACACCGTTCCATTAAATCTGTCCAGCGTAAAGATTAACTACACCGTTCTTTACGCTGAACACCAAAGGGCAGGTTAAATCACGCACGAGATGTTCACAGTGCACAGTATTTTACGTTCGCTCGATCTAGCTTTCTACTTGATGTCATATCAACTCGCAGTGCAGAGTGTCACTCAGATGCATTCTTGTAAAACTAGTCCATTTATCAGTTTAGTCCCCCTTTTCATTATTTTTAGTAGCGGTCATATATTAGAATAACGTGTAAAAATGAGAATGCAAAATTTGTCAAGCACAGTTTTTTTTTTTATATTCTATTCCATATGCCAGATGTATTGTTATGTACAGTTATAAACTAGAATATACTAACTCCTCTGGGTGATGATGGGACTCATTTTAAATAGCCAGTGTCATTACTATAATGGATATGATCAATAAAACATCACAGTACTACTTCCTTTTAGAGTTTATATAGATTTGCTTTAATGAACAGTAGAACATGATAAGTTGTTCCTGATGTGTCAAATAAGCAGATACAACTTTTCATACAGTTTTCTTTATGATCTGCTGCTAAGTTTTGACCGGTAGGTTCAGCAGCACAACACATTTATCTGTCTCTCATCAGTTCCTGATGTTTGTTTTATGTACTTCCTTGTTTAGGTTCTGAGAAAAGCCTAGTCATCATTAGGCTCTAAGTTCTGCATGCTGTAACAATGACTTCAGGCTCATCAGGTAGGCGCTGTGGTTGCCTTCTTTAACACACATTTAAGGATAAATAAATTAGATACATTATTAAATCAATGGATTATTAAAGCAACTCCAACATTAAACATTTTTGTGCACAGTTATTATGTTCCTGCTGTATGCATGTGACCTCAATATTTAGCATAAACTCTGCACTTTACTAAAACACCATTTGTTACCTGTCCCATTTAGTTTAATGTTACAACATAGTCTGCATCTTCTTGTTTAGCATTTGTCTGTGTGTTGGTGTGCCATTCTGTTCTAAATGTTTTACTTCACAGAACAATCAACAACACATTCATTTAACAACGAGAGAAGGAACACCGTTACACAACGTTTGTGGCTTTAAGTAATTAAAGGATATGCAACTCCCTCACATCCTGTTCCCGTTGTGGGACGTCTTCTCCAACTTGGGAGCAGATGAAGGGAACTTTCCTCTCATTCTGATCAATCGGTATTGGTGTTGATTGTGCACACCAGTCCTGTCTGTTTGAGTGTGTACCGTTCAGATTCATCTGTTTCCTGCTAAACACTAACGGGTTCAACCTGCCAGACGATTGACTCAGCACACAGTGTGTGTGTGCACATGCTTCAATGTTGGCACTGTGCAAAAAAAAAAAATGAAAGAGGACGTGTTGTTTATAAAGACTACTGAAGACAAACCTTTTGTGCAATGTACAATGTAGGCAATAATAGATAGTGCAGCATGTCATTTGTAGATTACAACTCAAAGTTAGGCGATAACAGTGTCACGTGTGAAGACCATCACAAATCATTTGGGTTCGTGCCCTCACCCCCTCGTCCTTCTGTAAAAGTATTCACAAGTTTTTGGAGTGTGGCACCAAACGTGTTGCTTGCACCTGAGGTGGGACGGTTGTAACCATAGCAAACAATATGCAAATAGTGGAGAAAGGGAAGATGAGGTGAGTATAAATGAAGGCGCCTGCTTCATAAACATGAATATGATCCTCTGACACCAATAAACACACAGCGACCTGATGCCCATGAAACCCCACTCCTCCACTCACATACTGTACAGACAAGCACTGCCACACTGTGTTCACTTCACTTAGTGCTGTGGAGATTTGTTTAAAGAGAAACAAAACCTCAGAGCAGACGTGATGAAAGGTAACCCTTTAGTTTTCTCCATAATTTAGGGGGAAATCAGCGGAGTGCAGAGGAAAAGGATTGAAAAGACTGAACGCTGCTTCCACCTAGTGATCGGAAAGTGTAACTGCATGTGTTGTAAAGAAGGGAACGAGACGACACAAAGGTATACAGCTTGGATCTGATACTCCAGATGCACTGTGGTGGAGAACGCAGGTAAACACATGAGCGTCAAAAGAAGTAGAAATTGTGATACCAAGTCAAAGTAAGACAAATATTTAGTTAGGGTTAGAAGAATCACACGGCATCTACACACCTTTATCATGTTTATACAGATAAGTAGATCTAGTTATAGCCAATTAAATGTGTTTATTCAACCTTTATATTTATCCAGGGAGGTCCAACATGAGTTGTGTTTACTCTAACACTTTAAATAAGTGGGATGTATAAACCGTATACAGACAATACAAGCAGAAGCTGAAATGAAAGGATAGATATCATAGATTAATTTAGACATTACAAACAGCTATAAATACATTTAAATAGGGCCGTGTGGCTCTTCTCAACCTTAAAGGTCTACCCACTTACAGAAACAGGTGGAGACAATGGGCGACATTGTTGAATATGTGTAAAACAAATTGCACTATTCTGCTAGTCATGTTGTAAATACTTCATGAGATTATAGAGAAAATAATTATTGAAAAAGACACTCTTACGGTCGGCTTTCATGTAGGAATCATGCTGTATTCACGTAATGTTTGCACGTATTTTAGGTTAGTTTTATGTAATGTTGGCGTTCAGTCTTTAACTCGTCTTTATTGAAGGAAGCTGACTAAAGCTGATACTTCCCGGAGCAGCCAGAATATGTTGTAGTCACTGAAAGTTTACAAGTTCTGTGACAACAATAAAAAGACAATGGGATGGAAAGAGATGCTGTCTGATAGCAGATACAGTATTACTGATGGATACGATGTCAGTCCAAGAGTCATGAATGTTTTTCAAATCCACATCTTGTTTAATTTGTGTTTTCATACTCGAGTTCACCACAAATAAATAGCTACAGTTCTGTCCGTCCCTCCTCCTGCTCCTCCTCCCTCCCGTCTTCTTCCTGATAACTTACACTAGACTGGTTTCCAAGCTGTGGACTCCTCTTGTTGTTATTTTCTCTTCTTCACCCACAGCAGTGGCAGCTGCTTGAAGTCTCGTTTTGCTTTGTTGCCGTTCACTTGCTGCTTGATTAGCTTCTCCACTGCACTTCAAACGCTCCTGGGTTTCAGCCAAAGCAATTTTGTAGTGAGAAATGCAGAAAACATGCCACGGGTATAATTTCACTACACAATGAGAGGTAGGCATAGAGGGGGGCGATATGTGTCAGTGACCTTAAAGCTTCTGCATACACCGTGTGTAATTTAGTGTACACTTGACTTGACACACACACACACACACACACACGTGTAACTACTGGAATGGATCTGGAAGCCATGAATGCCATTAGCACCTTGCATAGACAACAGGAAACAGTTTTCCATGTAATGTATTCTGAGTGAATTCACGCCAGATGCTGTCACGCTATTGTTGTTTGTCCTTCAGTGTTGTTTCACTTCCATCTTTAGGTTTCATGAATAATTTAAATGTCCAACCTTGAGCTCATGATGACCCCTTGTGGTTAAAACCAAAACATTTATTTTGATTATTGCTTGACTCGTGTTTGCATTTGAAAATATTTCTAGGCGTCTGTAAATGTCTAAACATTTGATCAGTAATTAATTATTGTGTATTTTATTATGTTTGCAATTACACAATGAACAAGATTTGTTTAATCACAATTTGATGACATACAAGACTATAAAACCACTTATAATTTGACTGATAAGCTCATAATGAGTCATTTTCATGTTGACAGAATTAACCTACACTGCCACTATAAAAACAGGCAGATTTATGGGACATTATTATATGTAATACTCACCGCTGCAGAATTGTACAGAGGATTGCTGGATTAAAAATAAAAACATACACCCCAGAGAGAAAACTATCCAAACAATACTTCTTTATGAATGTCATGAATTAGTGAATAGTGAATATTTCAGTGTGTACAAAGTTTGCACTCTGATTAAAAACATGTTTTCTGGTGAATGTGAGTTATTACAGATCACTAGATGGCAGTGTAACATAATGATACTGCATACTCTACAAGTACAGACTCAAAGAGATGCAGGGACAGAAGATAGTCTGTGTGTGTGTGTGTGTGTGTGTGTGTGTGTGTGTGTGTGTGTGTGTGTGTGTGTGTGTGTGTGTGTGTGTGTGTGTGTGTGTGTGTGTGCATTCATACACATAAATACGTACTCTGCATGCGTGTGTGTGACATTTGAATGAATGAGTGCAAGGAAGTGATATCTTAATCCCAGAACAAACACTATCCAGCGTCTCACTCATCTCTCCTCCCCGGGGCTTTGCAGGCTACCAGTATGCTGGAGAGGATTACATCAGGGAAATCAAAAGAGTGCACATTTGCACATTGCCCACTGACATTGTCACACCAAGAACAGACACCACTGAGTTAAGCCAATTGACCATTTACACAGCTCGCAACCTCTCCCTTTGCCCTCCCTCAAATCTCTCCAACTGCTCACATTTGGTTTTAAAAGTGTGTGTGTGTGTGTGTGTGTGTGTGTGTGTGTGTGTGTGTGTGTGTGTGTGTGTGTGTGTGTGGAGCAGAGAGAGAGGGGGAGATACTGACAATAAAACACATATTTAAAAAAGGATTGTTACACCAGCATATTGTTGAATTTTTTCAATTTTTTTAATTATTAATTCACACAGAATATATCTAAAATATGTTTTGAAAACTAGATAAATACATTTTTTGTGTTTTGTGCAAAATCAGGAATAATTCAGATATAGTTTTAATCTTTTCTGCCACACATAGTACTTTGATGTAGACACTTCTTGTGAGCTATTTAAGTGTGATACATCTAACTCACCTAACTGAACATTAACATCTGAACTCCAGTAACTGTGTGAACTTGTGAAGGATATTGGATGTTTTGACCTGTATCTACTTCTCTCTGGTCCACCTCCACAGTCATACATCAGGTCTCTGAGCTCTCAACAAACTCCTTTTTCCTTTCTCCCTCTTATGGGACCCGTGCAGCTGCTGCTGCTTGCTGAACTGGACTGAGTGAAGGGAGTGCGGAGGACAAGGCCGGTGCGGGCTTCAATAATGCATGTGTTTAGGAGGCCACCTCGGGACAGAGGCCGTTTTTAAAGAGCCGCTTTAAAGATACTCCACGACCGACTCATGTACAGGAACCTATTAAAAATAGAAAAAGTGGTCGGACAAAACAGCATGCTTCAGCTGAGGGCCTCTAGAGCCCTGAGCAGGTTATTAACTAGCAAGGTGCATTTCACATGAGATGCTCTCATAGACAATGAATTGGGAAGTGAAATAGGAATGTCATTAAACGTTCTCTCTTTCTTTCCAGATGGTTAATCTCCATCCAAGAGAAGCTATGACAAGCAAAACCTTTCAGTTGGATAAAGGGAGCTGGATTTGTGAGGAGGGACGTGGACAATGGAAATTCAAAAATAAAGACTATAATTTGGCTTCTCATACAGTATTAAGGTATGTTCTTTATATGGTACCACAGAATACATGAATGTTTATATATATTCAGTTGATTTATTCATCTTGCAATTCATATTGCATGGACCCCTTGATGTATACAATGTAGGCTTCAGGCTTCTAAAAGGAATCCACAGATCCAATCATTTTCTCCCAAAGTGCATTTTTTACCTCAAGGCTCTATTAGCTAATAACATGTGAAAGTTGGATGTATCTCCATCAAACCACCGAGCTGGTCGAACTGTAAACCGGCTCCTGTTTATACTGTACACTCACGTGAACCTGACGTCGGGCTGAAACCGTTTTAGAACATATGAATTGGTCCAAAGTGGGGAAATGAAAAATATATTGCTCATGGCATGTAACATGCTGACATACCCATCTCCTCTTACAATGATTTAATGGTGGATTCAAACCCAGTTGCCGCAAGCATTTTACTGTCCATTTACAGTGAAACCTTCTCTGTTCCTCCCCCTGCCCCGACTCTCCATAATAGGGGAGTTAAACTCTAAAAGGCCGCGCTCCAGCGGACACCATTATGCCTTCCCTCCTCACACACACACATACACACACACACACACACACACACACACACACACACACACCAGTCAGTCACTTGGCTCCTTGGCGGCCTCAGTAAAACTCTAGGTATCAGTTTTGAAACATTAACCAGGGATCGAGGGTTCCATTACACTCTCTGGCGTCTGAATCCTTGATCTAGCACTAAATGGAGAGGCCGCTTCAGTGTACCTACATCATTTGACTTTCATGCAATGAAACTTTAATGAATGTGTCCTGTAAAGTGTGCGTACAGTGTGTGTGTGTGTGTGTGCAGAAGGACTTCACTGGCCTGCAGTTGTCCCTGTAGTGCAAGCCTGTATATGTATGTTTGCGCTCGCATTGGCATTAACTAGATCACAAGGAGGATTTACCAGAGAAATACAAAGTCCCAACTCAAACAGAGGTACTGCCTTGATGCTGTGGAACATAGTCAAACAGTGCTGTCACTAGTGGGGTAAAACCACTTACTGTACACTATATGCTGCAGCACAAAGTTATGTTGAGATGCCATTATTCAAACACAGACATTTCATATGACTGCCAATCATGTGTAGTAAATGTAAAGTAGGATCATGCATAAGACTAAGTTTTCATTTGTTATCACGCTGCAGTCATACAAATAAAGAAAATTGACATTTTGAACACTTTCACTTGAAGTGTAAATGTTTGTCCTCTTTGCTTTCCATTTTCACTTGACATGAAAGGAACCGTTTTTGAAAGACATGCTTTGGGGTTATGTTTCTTCCACAAGATTGCGCTAGATGGCAGTCAAGGCACACGTTTGGCTCTCTGCTCCGCTCAGCCTTCAGTCTGGCCGGCTTTGCACCTGCCTTTCCCGCCGCTGTCCCCTCACAGTGTGGACTTTCCTCTGGTCGGGGCTGTTGCCTGTTGGAGAGCTTGGCATCCCGGGTAATCCATCCTATATCTTTGCAAATGGAGGTTAAATTGATAAGGACACCCAGGCCTCAGTCAGCCCCAGACCTTTTGTTAAGTGCATGGACACAAAAAGGAGGCGTGTCACCGGGCAGGCTTTACTAAAGCCGAGGCTTTTAACGGTGTGTCTCATATTAGGCCAATCACTCTGATATATGCTAAACCGATATGGTGCAATGCATATTTTTCGAATTATGACTCTAATGCATACGAGCCTTTGTGAGCTGAGTTTCCTCTCTTACAATAACAAATATTTAAAGGAATATGATTTGTCCTGCAAAAAGAAAATCTCTAATTGGCTGACAATTTAATCTTTTTCACAACAAAAAGCCTGTTTGGTCCAACTATGATACAACATCTGAGGATTTCTCTGTCAGAAATATCCAGAATATATAAATGTTTCAGGTGGTACAACATATGTTACTTTAACAGCCATTTCATAACAATACAATTTCAGTGTGACTTAAAAATGTGCCTTTCTTTAGTCTTCCTTTAAGAGTAAGACAATAACAGATGCCAGATATAGCTTTGACTAGATGTTAAGTGATGTAAATGTAGTTTTTTAAAGATGCAGTCTTTAAGGCCTGTCATTATACCGATTGACGTTGTTGACCTGGAACCTCACTTCCGGCCAGATTCATGTATTATCGTCCCAAATCGTGGTTAAAGAAAATATGAGGCGTATATGTGAGGTGTCCTGGGGTCCGTGTCCAGGTTCATCCGGTGCTTTCAGTACCAGAGCAGGCAGGAGCTCCAGCTCACAGACAATAGCCCTCAGCACCAGAGCAGGGAACAATCACCAATTCATGAAAGGAAAAGGGGGAGTAAAGTGGGGACGTGTCACCAAAACGCACTAAGTCCGAGAGTAGGACAGAGTCTGATTTAGTGGTGTATTGCCAATAAACAAATATTCAGTGACGTGTTTGTGGAGACGTCTGAGATTATTTACGAAATGAGTGAGAGTAGAAATGTTTGAGTGCAAATGGAGAAAGGTAGCCTTTACTTTATCATTGCAGCAGAAATACTTTATATTCACTTTTAAATGACATTCTATACAATATCAATATATATATGTCTTCATTGTGTTTGTAAAACCTGCTCAAGTCGATTGACTTTGGTTCGGAACAATTGGTTAAAAGCTGGTCACAAATAATCTATAACCAAAACATGAAAAAGGGCGTGCAGCATGTAACTCCATAATATTGGGGATTTCAGTTTCATTATTCATTGTAGCTTAATTGTGAAGATAAACTCCCACATCCTTCTCTCTTTATTTCTGGCACATGGTGTGTATAATGTCTGCGTGTTCTCAGTGCATACATCAGTGCTGTGCAGTGCCGTGCCATGCTAAGAAGGCCTGAGAACGGCGGTAGAAAACACAGGTGCTGGGGCTCTATTTAAGCTGCTCAGCCCTCTGTCCACTCGGTGTGCACAAGGCGAGAGATCACAGCCTGCACCAAGCGCCCCTACCCCCCACCCCCCACACCCCACACACACACACACACACACACACACACACACACACACGCACACACACACACGCACACACACAACCTCCATATGTGCTGTCCGTGTAAGGCTATACGCGTGCACGTGTGCGCGCGAGAGGGGGGTGGTCACATTCGCTTGAGTAAGCCAGAGTTGGGTTGCTTTCATGTTATGCTTGTTTTAAAAAGATGAGGCTTGTGCAATGGCAGTCCACACTAATAAGCATTAGACTAAAGTATTTCTTGACACCCCCCCACCACCACGACCACCACCACCACCACCACACACACACACATACCTCCCAACCTGACTATGAAAGAGAGAGAGTATGATCCCATCTGTCTATATACGGTAGCCCACATATAATGAAAGCTTATGCGCCGCTGATCCTGTATCATTGCCTCCTGCCTTGTGTGACCTCCAAATTACAATTTAATAGAAGAAGCATTTTTCAAACGCCGCCCTTGTCTTAGAGAGAGAGAGTATGTGTGCGTCTGATAAATGGTGGAAAGACAGACTGTGTGTGATGCGGTTGGGGGGTTGATCAGTTGACAACAAGCAGCAGGTGCATGGCGCTTGGCATTGGTAAAAACGCGCACAATTTACGCACATCAGCCACGGACACATAATCGAAATGTACACAGAAAGTCAAAATGACCCAGAAGTCACAACGTTTTACCTGCTTGCAACCACGCTGATTATAAAACTGTTGACTTGACACTATAACCACACATCACTATTATCTTATTTTCTATATAATTCCAACTGGGTTCATTGAGTTGTATTGTACTTCCTATATCCTATAATCCCTTTAATATTACTAAAAATCGTTTAAAAAGCTGTAGCCATTTGCTGTAATTCCTTTCAAATGTGTTCCAGCATAGTTGTGATTTAAGGGTGGTGCTAAGGTGAAAATATAATGTGTAATTAATGCAGACTCGGTTGTTCTGGCCTTTACAATGATGCCTAATTGCTGATAATATTTCACATAATAACCCAGAAAAAGAGAATAATAGCTGTCCGTCTAACTAGAATCCATAATGACAGGTCATGGTCATATAACTTAGTATAAATTACCACTCAGTCAGGAGTAATGCTGCAGCCCCGTGTCTTACCTATTGAAGGAAGGAGAGAGTGAGAGCAGAAAGTTTAGTCCAAAGAGCCCCGCTCATTCCTGCACTGACAGCCGCGCTGGTGAGGCTATAGGAAAAGTGGTGCTCTTTGGGTGCTGCATGAATACACACCAATAGGAAAGTTGTGTTCAGTTAACCGGTGAAATCCGAGAAAAAACAGGACAGGGCAAGTATTTCTCACCGCCAGACTCCGGCATAATAGTCCCCCCCTCCTTCCTCTTGTTGCACTGATAGTGCCTGCATTAACTTCGGTATACAATATGTTGTGGTTGGAATGAAACGGAAGGTAAACTATGACCTCTGCGCGGATCATCACGACGCGAACAACCATCCAAACAAAGAAGCAGTTATATTTTACAGAAGAGCATTCACTTGTGCTTTTCTTCTCTTAAAGACACTTTAAATCATTAAAAAAAAAAAAAAACTAATCGTCTTTATGTTGTTGACGTCCATGTAAATCTTGTTTGACAGATGCACTAGTACAGATAAATGCAAAACAACTTCAGGGAGCGAAGAGAGAAAAACATGCGAGTCTCCATTGTTGCCGCACTTGTCTCACATTCTCGTTTACTCTCATGTAAGTATCACACACAGAGATTACTCCTCGCTAAGTTCCTTTGTCTTGTGATCCATATTTGAGTTGACAGATCACGAACAAGAGCTCCCCCACTGTTAATGACCCCAGCCAGCAACAGATAGACTCACACTTCCAGCACTTTTTGCTGCTGCCACTCTGGCCTACATATGTTTTCAGCGAGGACAATCGTGTACCTGTTTACATGCGTCTCATTTACATGGTTAAACATGCCCTAATGGAAAACCACTAAGATATTTAATGCATATTGGCTTTTGGTTTGTATCTTGCATCATATCCTAGCGTCTAATTCATATAATATTTCTTGAACACATAGTTTTCTGGTGCATTTATGGAAATCCATTCTAAATATACTATGTGTGTCTATAAAGTACGATCGCAACCCACGAAAGCGTGTAAAGCAGTCTGCAAAGAAGAACATTATTTCAAACACACATCGCTTATAATATTTTTTTTCTCAAAAAAGTTAAGTTTATATCTGCATATTCACACTGTGTTTTGGGGAAATGAACGTAGCGTTGCGCAGATGAAGCCCATTCATCGCTTGTTTTGTATTCATGATTCTCTATCTGTGGCTCCATCTCTCAGATAGAGCTCTAATCCTCGTGTCCTCCTTTGCCGATAAAAATGCTCTTCAGTTTACGATTAATTTAATCTCAATCATAGCCGGGACTTGTCGCTGCCAATAAAACTTGTGGAGTGCGTAAATGGAGAGGTGGGGGGGTGATAAGGGTCTGGTGGTGCGGCAGGTGCCGTGGCCCCTCGGTGCTCTTGATAGGGCCTATCTGTCTCTGGCAGGCCGATTTAATACCCGGAATGGGTTTAAAATATGATACAGATTTACCTCATCTGCAATCGACTGCCAATGAGTGCGGAGGGAGATGGTTTGTTTCACCAGGCAGGAGGCTATTTCACTGGTTATTTCAAGATCACAGGCCTATTGAGTCGTATGACTGAAGCTTTTGACACACTTGTTTTTGTGTTTTGATTGGTATCCGTCTGAGGGAGATTTATGCATGCAGATAGCTTATGCGCACATTTCATCCAGTGGAGACTGATAACATTTATGGATAAAAAAAAACATAATCCTTAGTCAGATCTTTAACATAATCTATTATTCATACCGATTTCAACTTGACAAACTAAGTCTCAGATTTGGCGGAGAGGATTTCACTTCACAACAATAAAACAAATATTTCAACAACTATTTTTTAGGATCTTTGATAAATTTTAGCTGTTTTTTTTTTTACACACCCGTGGAAACCCTGCTTTGTTAAAAACCTGTAGATTAACAACTAGTCTAATTAGGCACGCTTTTGTGTGAGAATTGGTTTCCTGGTCTCTATTCTAAATGTTAAATACTCCCTTTAGCCTCTTTTGTGTGCGCATGACTTCGCACACACACACACACACACACACACCGCCCATAGTATTTTAGATTCAAGCTTTCAGACTTTGCACAAAATTGCCAAACATCCTGTAAAATATCTAAACATCCTGTTCATCTATGACACCACTAGTAGGCCTACAGGAGCTGTGTTGCACTTGTTGGAGACAATAAAGTTTAGTTGTCTTATAACATAATTATAGGTTTCTGTCGCCACGATAGCTTTTTTTTTTTTTTTTGCCAGTCTCCCTTTTCTAAAAGTCCTGCGGTCTCCCTGAGCCAAACAGCAGCGCCAAACAGCAGCGCCAAACAGCAGCGTCTGTCTTACGTTGTGTCGCTAAAGACACGACTGCATCACTCTAAGACACTCGACGCGTATCCCAGAGTTGCCTGCAGTTAATACAGCTCCGTATTTACAATTATAGCTTGCTCAGCGCTGCTTTTTAGGCAGCAGAACTCTTTGAGCAAGTGTTTCCACCAAAACTATAGTTCCTGCAACAGTGTCCTGTAGCAAATCTGCCCTAGTCTGCAGCATAATTGGTTGGGGATTTAGATGGAAAGGGACTGCAGGAGAGAAAGCCTTTTTTTTGGAGGGGGAAATGGTTCTCGTCCGGGGAAGAAAAGCTCTTTTCAGCGGGCCACAATGGGAGATTGGGACAGGGGAGGAGTCCCATCGTGATTAGCCCATTTAATGGCGCGTTTACTTAATTTCTGTATTCACTAGCAACGGTAAACAAAAGGGGAAATAGCACTCACATTTTTAAGTGCTGCATGACGTTGACGTTTGCCAGAATGTGTGTAGTATACAGAAGCAGTCATATAGGGCGATCTTTTACCTACATCACATGTTGAAACAGGGCTGTAATGATAAATTAGGAAAGGGGTAAAGTATGACTTCTGGAAAATAAAATCTAAAACATTTTAATTACAGCATTCATTTGCGTTTCGTCACCGAAAAAGACCTAAACAGTTTACACCAATATGATGAATAGTCTTTAAAACCCGAGGCAACTCTGTTCCGGAAATAAAACCAAACTCACTTTAGGTGAGTTCAGCCCGCTTAGTGCATAACCTGGTCCGGGAACGCATAAGCCATGATGAGCATTAATTCTTCCACAATCCAATAATGACCCAATATGAACATGTGTTTAGCCACTTATCAATGTCCTTATCCGTAATCGGATGGAGAGACAGACATCATGCAAAGAGGTATAGTAAATTGAATACTGTATTTGATTTAGAAATGTATGGTACATTAACATAATAACCACGCAAGAAAGAAACATTGAATAGGCTAATGTAAATAAGCGCTTTGAGCGACCCTGGGGCGGCAGAGAGGAGAGGAGGGGGGCAGCCTGTAGACTTGAATAAATGTAGTAATAACAAGCAATTCCACTTTTCATATTTTTTTTCTTTGCATAAATATGACTGGTAACACATGTCATTATCAACCCCCCCGCCCCCCCCCCCCCAAAAAAAAACAAAAAACAACAAAAACGCCTAGAGCACTTCAGTTGTAAGTTTTGACAAATATTTTATGTAGGAACACCAAGTCAAGAAAAGTGAGGAAGGGATAGAAAATAGGATGAGACGGGGAGAGCAATAATTATGTACAAGCATATTTCTACACGTATATTACAGACCGGGAGAATGATCGCATTATTTGAGATATACATAATTCAATATAAAATTTTGAAAATAAAAATAAAAATCTGATACAGTCACAAACGATTCCGTTCGACATTTTTTTTGACCATGTACCCCACACAGGCAGTGACAGAAGTGTATTTAAAAAGGTGCTTACGACTTAAAATGATTGTCTGATGAACACAAAGTAAAAACAGGATTGCATCTTGTCTGCATGGCGGCTGCTTTGCCGTCACCATCATCACCATCATCATCATCATCATCATCATCATCATCAGCAGCACTTGGACTAAAAACGGAGATGAGGAGAAAAATAAAAAAGCGACGAAGACACCAAGACGATCTGTTTTTATTCCCTCTGATCGATGTTCCTGATGGAAAATCTTGCATTCAGGTTATTCTCCCTGATTACAAAATAAAAATTAAAAAGACATCATGCAAGTAGTCTAGTAGTAGTAGTGGTGGTGGTGGTGTGGGGGTATGAAGAGGAGGGGGAGGCGTGGGTCCTTTGAAAGCGCTTTTTAATAAAAAAAAAAAAAAAAACGACGTGCTTTTATCTCTTTTTATTTTAATATTTATATGAATCGGTCCTTTTTTCATCCGCGATATTTCATAAGTCTTTTTTTCTTCCTCTCAGGTCCATTTTCCCTGTAAATATTTCTCTTTTTGTTTGTTTTTGTGTGTTTTTTTCTCCGTATCATACATCGCACTCCGAGTCGCTGGATGTGACGGACAGGATGGACGTCCCAGTATCAACTCTCTCTGTCATACTGGAAACGCTGGTGGTCGGACTGGCCGCGGTTGAAGGCGACTCTGCCGAGCTGTGAGGGGTGAGGCCGGCCTCTGACAGGGACCTCATACCGCTCGGTCCTATTGCTTGGTGTTGGAGCCTGGAGAAGAAAAGAAGCGAGGAGGGGAGGGGAAAAAGAAGGGGAAAAAATGAGAGAAATGGCAATTAGACGTGAGAATGTCCCCCTTCCCCTCCTCCTCCTGCAAAATAGGGGTTCAAACTCGCCTTTCTTTCCCCCTGCCGGCCCCAGCCATGCATGCATGCTTTTATCAAATAGCCAGCTTTCAGGGGACAAAACACAGCACTATTTAGACTACCAAATGTTGGAAGTAATGTAATGGGGTTTTTTTGTTTTCACAAAAGTATGCATGATGAACGCGCAAGTCAGCAATGTGGGATTTAAACTACGTGTCATATCACTGCAGGAAAAAAATAAGCTTTAAATCCAATTGGTTTCTTTCACAAAAGCAGTTTGATAGCATTCTTTACAACAACAGTCTGTAGCTATTTTGTTTTCATCCTGCTTCATCACCCTTTGCTCCACATGTATTAGTTTTCTTCAGTGCTGCACAGTTTTGTTTATCTTATAAAGCTCCATAACTCTGCAGTTTCATAACCAAATTATTATTATCTGTTCAAATAAAAATATAGGCCTTGGTCTCAAAATGTCGTGAGGCTTTGACACAGATGTATTTCAGTCTGATGGAAGTGGAAGTGTATGAATGAGTGACGTCGAGATCCAGGTTACTCCAATCATCCTAAATGTTTATCTCCAATCCACTCATGATAATAACTCCATCACGGCGGGATAATATCAGGCTGGAAATATATCTATTCATTTAGCAAAAAGATTAGAATAGTGTTCATATGGCTTAGTACTCTCCGAGGTATTTTCTAATCAATTATAGCATTTCAATGGAATGATACCACACTTAATGTTATGAATACAGCCTATGTCTTCAAATGCTTTTCAATACGCATGCTCATTTTAGTCAAGTAATATCAATAATATCTTTATTATCCTTTCAGATAATCCTCTTCAACAATGCTAAGTAACATGTGATGTTAAAATAATAAACGCACCATAGTACATGAGAGATGTAGCTACTATACACTGTGTAGCTTAAATAAATCATTGCATAGCGTTTGTAGCAAACACAATAATATTTAAAATGATTTACAAAACATGACAATTTCAAATTAATTTAAAGGTATATATAAAACTATTTAACTTTGAGCTAAATAAATATTAAGTCTTATCCAGTGCTGTTTATTTAATACATTTTAATTTTACTGATTACAAATATTTCATATCATTGTTCACACAAATATCGTCTAAATAGCAGTTATACTATGAATAAGTAAAGTCCAGTAATGTTTATATATATATATATAATTTCTTTGTTATTTAATACAATAATTTCACTCTTACGGAAACATAAACAAGCTGTTTCTATTTCAACACTGCGCAATAATCGCCTCTTCGGTTCAACAGTAGAGTCGTTTGTGATTATGTTATTATTATTTTATTATTCAGAGGTATTTGAGTTTTAACATTAATAGCGTTTTTGTCTATCTGGTAATTCCTTATTCTGTTTAAAATACCAACAAAGTTAAATTGCATATCTGCCGAAAATGTTTTAGAAGCTTTTCTAAATGAAATAAAAGCTTCTTGTATTTTTAAAAGACAATTTTTGATAATAATAACAGCATAAATAGAGTTTTCGATGTTCATCCTGATTTCACTTCACAACAAAAAATGTCGCCGCAGCCTGCTCCCTCCCCCTGCCAGACAGACCGTCCTTTTCTTAGACAGTCTATGTCCGCAAACATAGCTACATGTTTCATAAAATCTCCGCTTTTTCTTTTGAATTTATGCATTTTAGACAAACTTTTGTACATTGCTGTGTTTTGACAGTAAGGATAAAAAACACCAACCTGTTTTTGGCTGCCGCGGCTCTGTCTCGTTGCCTCCGGTTTTTAAACCAGTTTCCGACCTGTGTAGGAGTGAGTCCAGTGGCTTGAGCCAGTTCCCTTTTCTTGCTGGGGTTTGGATATGGGTCCTGAA